>NW_024116408.1:0-14723 GCF_003073215.2 Triticum urartu | reverse complement strand
ATCTTACGACGAGTAAGTGATACGTTAGGGTTACGATTTCTACACTCAACTTTGCCGTTGGTGTTGATGGGAATCCACAACCTTGTTACTTCCGCTATTTTGGATTGAGGTAATAGTATTTACGTTACTTTTTACATGTGATTTACCTCTATTATAAATCCTCGAGTACTGTGTGTCAGCATACCGTTCCAGGGATGACACTTAAGCACAGAGACTTGATCCATTCGGGTCGGGTCGCTACATTCCGCGAGAGACATGGTTGTGCTTTCGCGAAAGTCACGGCCGTGCCTCTCGGAAAGGAAAAAAAATACGCGTTTTCTATTTTTTTTTATTTCGCGAGAGTCACGGTTTTGCTTTCGCGAGAGGCACGGTTGTGCTTTCGCGAGAGCCACGGCCGTGCCTCTCGGAAATGGAAAAAACGTGTTTTCTATTTTTTTTTCCTTCCACGAGAGTCACGGTTTTGCTTCCACGAGAGGCACGGTTGTGATTTCACGAGAGGCACGGACGTGCCTCTTTCGGAAAGGGAAAAAACTATGCTCCCGGTCCGGTTTTTTCGCCCGGTTTTTTTCGTGAAAAAAAAGTTCGTCAAAACCTATCAACATGGGATCTAATTTTAAAGATCTCGACGCGAGGAATCCAACGGTGAAAACGGTTCAAGATTTGGACACACGGTTTAAGAGATAAAACGTTTTGAATAAACGGATCTACGAAAAAAAAGGAAAACTCCCAGGTTGCAACAAGTGGCGCGCTGCATGTGCGCTACTTGTCGCGACCTGGGAAAGTGGACTGCTCTTTGCAATGAGTACCCCTTAATTAGTGATTTTGCACGTATTTATTTTATGTTTTCACCTTTTTGCTTTATTTTTTTACTTTTAAAATATTTCCAAATATTCTAAATATATATATCACAAAAAACACTTTACACAAAAAAAATTCAAATGTTTGTAAAGTATCTAAAATATTAAATGTGTATAGAAAAAATGTTTCTCATGTAAAAGAACAATAGGTAAAGCCTAAAGAAACAAAGTTAATTTAGCGACTTAGCCCATTACATCCAATTTAAAAGCAGCCCAATAGAAAAAAAACTGAAACTATGGCTTTAATCCAATCCATTCACACCCTTACTCCTGCCCAAGACACTTCATGTACATTTAATCAATGATACGGTTCTTGTCATTATTCCCAAGGTTTTCAATCCAACTCAACTCAATTAGTTTCGTCCAATTAGCTTATGCAATTTCATTTATGAAATTGCCTCCAAGATTGTTGCAAACAGCCTCAAGCTCATTCTCCCTGATTTTATCTTTGATGAACAATCAACTTTTGTCCCAGGCAGACTTATCACAGATAGCATAATTTGTGCCTATGAGTGTTTGCATTTTATGAAGAGAAGCAATGCCAAGTCAAAATTTTTTGTGCTCTAAAGTTGGACATGATGAAAATATATGATAGACTTTAGTGGTCATATCTACAAGCTATTACTTAGAAACTTGGTTTTGCCCAGGCTTGGGTAGACACGGTTATGGGTATGGTTCAATTAGCCTCATTTTCAGTTCTTTTCAATGAAGAGAAGCTTGAACAATTCACACCATATAGAGTGATTACACAGGGAGCTTACGAGCCAAACCATCCAAACGATTTCAAGGGCCATTTCACCGGGGATTGCCCCCACATACCTACTAGGTAGCTACCCCCATTGTCCGTAGCACCTTAGCCCGCCCTGTCGCCATGAATGCATGACCCAAGTAGCCGATCGCTCACCTCACTCGTCTTTGGATAAAAAATACCAACCCCGCGACCATTCAACGCATCAGACCTCTTCTTCTTTCACAAAATCACTGCTTGAAGCGACGAAGAGAGACGCAGTTCAACCCCAGTAAGCAAGAGGAGCTCAGGGTCCCCATGAGACACAAGTTCTCTCTCAAGTTCCAGGCGCCCCTCTCTCTCAAATTCTCTAGTTATTTAGAAAAGTAGAGATGCCGCAATGCTCTTCCTCCCTCCTCTAGTTCTGTGGCGACGCCTAACTCTGGATGGCGAAGCGTTATCGAATCTCCGATCTTGTATGCGTGCAATCCTTAGAGATATCGTGCTTTCGATCTTCGTTCAAGAGACTGTTCGTGGGATGGTTTGCGGGACTTCAAGAATGATCTACACGAACTCTTCTTCGACAGCAACTTGAAGTTGGCAACGATAAGCTCTAAGCTTGTATGCATCTTCATAATGATCCTAGGATTTTGATCCGTAGGCCGATTTTTTTGTTTTCTACTACGTTGCCCAACACATCAAGAGTCAATTGTCCAACCGATATCCCTTACCATCGCTTGGGGTTACCTCGATTATTCAGACAAAAGCATTGGGCGTTTAATGACTACATCTCATTCATCCCCAAGGAATAGCTTTCCACTACCGTACTAACCCCCTCTCTCGCTTCTGTTCGGGACAGCGTTCCACGTCCTCCTTTCTCTTTACCTTCTCCTTGATCGATCTATAAGATCCTGGGTTCTTGCAGGGCTTAGATCAACAACAAGACAAGAGAAAATTTTGTTGCAATCAGACACATACAAATAACGTCAAATATACATAGTCACTCCAACGATCCCTTCCACAAATACATCGGGTTGCAAGGCAGTTCCTCAACTCATTGCCTTACCAAATTACTCACGCATGGCGATCAGATCTCATTGAAGATAACATAAAGATGAATGATTGATTGATATATGTCTTACAATAGTTTTCGAATGCGATACACCGATTAAAAGTAGACTAACTTGGGGATGGATGGCTGCGGTGATGATGGTTGTGGCGGCTGTGGAGATGAGATTGGAAATGGTGGCAGCAAGGGTTGGAAGATGGTTATGGTTCTCCGTTTTTGTGAATGATGCTTTCCCTATTGAGAATTTGGCATCGATCCCTTAATAAATGTTGGTCAGGTGGACCTCTTGGAGACGGTGGCAGACGGTACGAGCGCGGGTATGAGCATGTTCCATCTTGCACTTTGTTCGCTGTGCTCCACCTCCAATTGCCTTCTCTCTTCCACCAAACCTCATGTTTCCTTGTATGTGATGATTTTTTCATGTTTGGTCCCCTTTTTGTGGAAACACATTAAACAAAAGATTTTGCGATCTCTCGCATTCATTAGTTATTAGTGACAATACCTGAGTGATTTTCTCAAAAATTCCGGGATAACTTTAAACAACAGTGTGATAAGCGCAAAAATAACACTCATCATTTAGTTGCACATTTAGGGCACTCCTAGTGCTCTACGGTGTACTCTATCTAAAGCATGCCACCTAGGCAAAAATATGATGTGACACCAATGTTCAAAATTATTTTACTCATTTGTTTACTTCAGAGGTGCAACATACAAATCCAAATCTTTTACAAAAGGTTCAACGCAAAGTAACTGAGCAGATGAATGATTTCTTGATGGCACCATTCTCAGTGGATGATGTTAAAAAAGCAGTGTTTAGCATTGGAGATTTAAAGGCTCCGGGGCCTGATGGACTACATGCAGTATTTTTTAAGAAATATTGGCATATCCTAGGAGATGAGATCACTCATGAGGTGCTATTTGCTATTAATTCAAGACAGATACCGAATGAATGGAATGACACAACTATTCTCATGATACCCAAGATTGATAGTCCAGAACTGGTAACTCAATTCCGTCCCATAAGCTTATGTAATGTCCTTTATAAAATCATCTCTAAAATGCTTGCACTTCGGTTGAAAAAAATATTGCTTGAGATTATCTCCCCTACCCAAAGTGCATTTGTGCCTGGAAGGATGATCACAGATAATATCCTTATAGCTTATGAATGTGTGCATAAAATAAAGAACAAGAGGGCTGGTCAGACTGGACTATGTGCGGTTAAATTGGACACGCACAAGGCATACGACAGGGTGGAATGGTCCTTTTTGCATGATATGATGGTGAAACTGGGTTTTCATGAACAATTGATTCAAATGATAATGGCTTGTGTTGGCTCTGTTAGATACAAAATAAGGTTTAACTCTCAGGAGATGGAGTTTTTCATCCCGACTAGGGGTATTAGGCAGGGGGTCTACTCTCCTCTTACCTTTTTCTCCTTTGCGCAGAAGGTCTTTCTAGTTTATTGCAGTTTGAAGAAGAATTAGTTGGTGGCATAGAGGGGATTAGAGTGTGCAGAAATGCACCATCAGTATCACACCTTTTATTCGCTGATGATTCTCTGATTCTCGTGAAAGCAGACGTTTTAAATGTAGCTTCCTTACAGCATGTTCTAGATGCCTACTGTGAAAGCTCGGGACAATTGGTGAGTTTGGCTAAATATAGTATATTTTTCAGTCCTAACACACCTGCAACTTCTAGGACTGAAATATGCCAGGAGTTACACATTGATACTGAGGCATTATGAGATAAGTATCTTGGGCTACCAGCTGTGGTGGGTGCAGATAGGAGTGACTGCTTCAGGTATTTTTATGAAAGAATAAAAGGAAAAGTGAAGGGATGGATGGAAAAATAGTTGTCTACTGGGGGGAAAGAGATATTACTTAAATCTGTAGCCCAGGCTATCCCAGTATTTGCGATGTCTGTTTTCAGCCTACCCAAAGGCCTATGCAAGGAGATAACTAATTTGATAGCTCAATTTTGGTGGGGGTGATGAGGAACACAAAAGAATGCACCGGTATACATGGTGGAAGCTTTGCTACCCAAAAAGTGAGGGGGGGGGGTATGGGGTTCAAAGATCTCTATTCTTTTAATCTTGTCATGCTCTCAAAGCAAGTTTGGCAGTTGATCACTAACCCGGATTCTCTTTGTGCAAGAGTATTGAAAGCTAAATACTTCCCCAATGAAAGTTTATTACAAGCTACCCTGAAGAGTGGTGCTTCATTTACATGGCAGAGCATTATGAAAGGTCTTGAAACATTTAAGTTGGGGTATATATGGAGGGTTGGTTCCGGTGAGAACATCAACATCTGGAGCAACCCCTGGATACAGTCTAGTCCAGACATGAGAGTTTTATCAAACCGGGGGCAAACTCTGATATCACGAGTTCATGATCTAATTGACCCTATGACTGGATTTTGGGACGAGGAACTGATCAGGTCTATATTCATATCGGTTGATGCAGACAGGATCTTGCAAATTCCCCTCAACTATGGGGCTTTCGAGGACTTTATCGCATGGCACCCGGATCACAAAGGGTTTTCTCTGTGAAATCAGCATACAAAGTACAATGGATACGATCTTTCTAGGCACATGCAACGGTGATGGCACGACCTGGAGGCTCAAGAACACTGGCAGTGTGGAGTACACTATGGAAACAAAAGGTCCCATGTAAAATTCAATTTTTTGTTGGCGTGCTCTACATGGTATTATTCCGCTAAAGTCCATACTCATGAACCGTCATATTGGAACTATTGGCGCATGTCCTATATGTCATCAAGATACGGAAGATGTCTGCCACCTACTGTTTGGTTGCTGCCATGCCAAGCACCTCTCGGAACGCCTAGGCATTGCGAGAATGACTGAGGAAGCAAAGTTGATTGATCGCTCAGCGTCAGTTATATTGGAACATCTACTCCTTGCACCAGATTTACCCTTGTCACTGAAACCGAATATTATTGTCAAACAAGCTCTTATGGTGGGCAGTTGGTACTTATGGTGGATAAGACGTGAGCTCACTCATGATGGTAGACCACCACATCCCACGCGGTGGCATATGTCTATCCTGGCAATTGCTAGTAATTATCATGAAGCTAATCGCAAACAAAATGCTAACATAGAGATGAAGTGGACGAAACCAAACCTCAGGTTCATAAAGGTAAATGTTGATGCGGCCTATTTTGCAGATGAAAGTGCAGGAGCTTCAACAGCTGTAATTAGAGATGATAAAAGGGAAATTTTTAGTAGCACAATGCAAATATATACCTTATGTTGCAGATGCAATGATGGCTAAAGCAACGGCGATGCGAGATGATCTACTGTTTGCAAACTCCCTAGAGTTTCCTTGTGTGGAGGCATAATCAGATTCCTTAAACGTCATAAACTTTTGTGATGGCCAATCTAGATGGTGGGATACTGCAGTAGCAATTTTCACGGAATGTGTGGATGTTTCTTCTTTAATAGGGAAGGTTGTCTTTAAGCATTGTTTTCGTTCTTCCAATCAAGCGGCGCATGTGCTAACTAACTTTTCCTATCGTAATAAGACCTCTTTAAACTAGAGAGATGAGCCACTGGGTTGTCTGGTCTCTTTGCTTGTGGACGATGTAATGCCTATGTTAAATCAATAAAGCTAGCTATGATGGTCTTCCCTCAAAAATGATGTGACACCCTATTTAGTAGGAAAGCGAGTTTTATGGTATCATAATGTAGGTATAGCTCTTAGCACCAAAACCAAGTCAACTAATGCTTGTGTTACGTTCAGTTCATAAAGTGAAACACAACAAATATATCTTACATGTATTAGTTTAAATAGTCCAACGATGTCCATATATTTTAAAATGGAGTCAGGGCATCTTCAACGCGGACCCTCAAAACGCTCGCATCCGTCCATACCACACAACCCAGACGTCTTTTGCCATTCAGTGTGGCCCTGTATTTGTTCGCGGGCCAGTCCGGCCATCATTTTTTCGCAAACTGGAGGCAAACTCGGGGGGAGGGGGGTTGCAGGAGTCTGTATGCCAGCCATGCAGGACTCCGACACCCCAGGCCTACTGAAATCCCTCTCCTGGTCCCCTTTTCTTCTAGTCCACCCCTGCCCCTTCCTTTCATCGGCACCCACGTTGTCCGTTGCCAGCGATGTACTCTCCGGCCGCCGCCTATGCGTCCTCAGCCTTTCACAGACCCCACCCACGAGAGTGCCGACCTTGGATTACACCATTGTCTACTGAGGAATCCCTCCACAGCTAGGTACCCACCACATCCCTACCACCGCTGTCCATGGCGAACACTGTGCTCGGCAGGTGTTTGGTCACATGCCATTGAGCTTTTTCTTGAACTTCTTGTTGTTTTCTAGAGAAGCACGATGGCAGGGTACTCGGTGTACGAGGATGAGTTGTTGTGCAATGCGTGGTTGGTCGTTTCAGAGGACTTTGTAGGCATGAACAAGGGCGCGACCTTTTGGCAAAGCTTGCATGCTTTGTTTTGTGAGCGAAAGAACTTCCCACCTTACAACATGCTTGTCATGCACACACAAATGGTGCACCATCTATAACTCCGTCATGAAGTTTTACAGTGCGATTCACCAAGTGGAGACTGGCTCGTCAACCATCAAGATCATAAGTATTGCTTCCTGCTACTCTACATGTTGATTAATTCATTCATTCACTCAATGTTGATATACACATGAGTCTTGCTATGCACACAACGAAGTCAGACGATGCATGCACGATGGATTAAATCTGGCCGAACATTCGTTGATTGTAAAGGGCGCCGGCCGCTGGATGTATGTGTCGTGCACATATCGGGCATTTGTGTCGTGCATGGAGCACTTTCGTATACACATTGTATAGCATGCACGCACTGCCATGACGTACTACAGGACCAAGGGCAGACCATACACACACATACATTGTTGGATGAAGCTCAAGGGGCAGTTTGTGTGGGATGACATGTGCCGGTTCTGACTCTAGTATCGTTGAATTTGAAATAGATGATTTCAAAAAACTTGTTGAATATCCGGTTATCTCATTGAATTTGAATTGCTGTTGTACTGGAGATATTTGCCTGGATGAATTGTGCTATTTTCTATAACTACTTTGAGTGTTCGGGCTTGGTTTAGTAAAATAGACAAAACACCGTCTGTATTATGTAAATTATGTCTGAACTTTGCTTCAATTCCGTCGTGTTTGATAAAATCCGTCCGATTTGTTGAAATGTATGCAGACATGGTTGGATGGCCGGCTTCTGTATCACTGTTTGCGGACTGATCTCCATTGATCCATGGATGGATACGATGTCCGATTTGAGGATCAGCGTTAGAGGTGGTCTTAGTAGATCTTTTAACAAGAGATTGAACCATACGCTTGTACTTGCGTGTACCTTTTATCTTACCTCTCGCCGGAACAAAATTATATACCATGTAGTAGATGATAATGAAATGTCCCAGGCGACTTCATTAGAATCTTTAGACCTCGCTTGATTCATAGAATAAGAAAAAAAGATGGAGTCTGAGCAAATAATTTTTCCTTTAAATGTGTAAGATTGATTATTATCCTATATAAAAATAGGAATCCATTCCCATAAATCAAAATGGTCAAAGTAATTTTTTTTATCAAACTCCTATCCTTTAAAATTCACATAAAATTCTTACAAACCAAAGCAGCTAAAAAATAGGGGTGCACACACTTGTACGTGTTACGGAAAATGGACTTTTCCGGACCAGAAAAAGAGTTTGCATATTGTTTCACGCACACCAAAGACAAACCAATCACGTAAGTGTTCAAACTCTCCTAATTGGCCCAAATGACCACGCGCCTTGCCTTTAGAGAGAAGAGAGAGAGGCCCCTTATTTTCATAGTCAAATAAAGTAATTAGTGTAGTGTCAGAAATGCTCTTATATTCTGGAAGAAAGGGAGTACTAATTGTCTTATACTTATGTTTTATATTGCAATTGAAAGGGTATTTTTGATGATTTTCCGTGGCCGGACAAAGTTATTAGCTTGCATCTTTATTCAAAGCATGATTTTCTTTTCTTTTGAGTTGTTTCAAAGCATAAATTGAACTTTTTTAATTATTTGAATTGCTTATCACATATGTCACGTGGTAAACATAAATTAAAACCGTCAAACTACGTCTTTGTATTCAACAAAAAAAAAACTACGTCTTGCACTTCAAAAATGAAGCTACTAGTAAATCTCATCGAACCACGGTAGTTTGCGCAAGCAGTGACATTTATTTATTCCATGCAAAAAAAAGTGGCATTTATTTATTATCTTCGATGTCCGCGTCTGATACGAACCGCACAGTGAAAAGATGCTCTCACCGACCCCTGTCGTTGACCTCGCTGACCCCGGCAACAGCGACTCGCCCAACCCAAAGCAACGATCTTAGCCGTCCGCTTCACCATCAACGTCCCAGATCCACGACCCGTACCCAACATTTTCGATTCCACCCTCGAGCTCCCACGAATTTACACATCGTGCCCTCCGCCCTGCGCTCTCGCTACAAGACTCGCCTCTCCTCTCTCCTCCCTTCTCCTCTCCCTCCTCCTCCTCTTCTTCTTCCTCATCCCCTCTCCGCTCCACTCCGGGAACGCGGCGACGGGAGGATGGGGCACGCCCCCGCGTAGAGCCTCGCGGCGCAGGTGAGCTCACTCCCGCGCCCTTTTTCGGTGCCGATTCGTCGCGGTTTGGCCGGTGCTTTCCCGGGACATCTGTCCGGCGGCGCCACGTGGGTTCCTCCCCGAGTTCTCGGTGCACACCCGCGCCATGAATCCGTTCTTGGCCCCGCCAGCCGAGGCCCGTTGCTCATGCGGTCGATCCGGCTCCCGGATGGCTTCCCGAGTCCCCAAAATTTGGTGTTTTGCGACGAAAATTCCAAACCGTCCGAGCATTTCACGGAGATCTATCTCTGTACTGATTTGTACCTTCCTTCTCTCAGGTCAGTGAGGACTGCAAGAATCTGAGCTGCTTGCCAAGACTGTAGAAGGAAGAGTTCTGCAAGAACGAGAAGATAGGATTATATTTACTTCTCAATTGATTTTTCTTGGGCTATGGAGGAGGTGGAGGTGGCCAACAGCGCGGCGGTGGAGAGCTGCCACAAGTTGCTGGCCTTGCTCTCCCAGCAGCAGGACCCAGCCCTGCTCAGGAGCATAGCTTCAGAGACGGGTGAGGCCTGTGCCAAGTTCAGGAAGGTGGTCTCCCTCCTCAGCAATGGCGGTGGCGGCAGGGGAGGGCATGCTAGAGGCAGGTTCTCCAGGAGAAGGAAGCCCGTGGGGTTCCTGAGCCAGAAAGGCTTCTTGGAGAGCAGCAGCAACACCCCATTGGGGGTGCTCATGTCCGGGAGTGCAGCCACTCCATCCCCATCTGCTGGTTCGGCAGGGCAACTGCGGCCCCAGGTCGGCGCGCCGCCGCCACGCAGCCTTGATTTGGTCAGCTCAAGCAGCAAGAGCGCCCACCAGTTTGGCCCTCCGAAGATGGTCCAGCCATTGTCTGTGCAGTTCCAGTTTGGTGCCACTGCACATAGATACCCATTCCAGCAGCAGCAGCAGAATTTACAGGCCCAAATGTTCAAGAGGAGCAACAGTGGGATCAGCCTGAAGTTTGATACCCCCAGTGGCGGCGCTGGGACAATCTCATCGCCGAGGTCTTTCATGTCCTCCCTGAGCATGGATGGCAGTGTAGCTAGCTTGGATGGAAAGCTGCCGATGCGTTTGCTCGGCGGCCCGGCTGCGAGCGACCCACTGAATGTGCGCCAATGCGCGCCTAAGCGGCGGTGTACGGGCAGGGGTGAGGATGGCAGCGGCAAGTGCACCACAGGTGGCAAATGTCATTGCTCAAAAAGAAGGTATAACTATGTTGCTGTGATTCTTTTATAAGGGTTGGGAATTATGGTCTTGACCTGATTGATGATTTACTTTTCTGCAGGAAATTACGGATTAAGAGGTCGATTAAAGTGCCCGCCATTAGCAACAAAATATCTGATATACCTCCGGATGAATACTCATGGCGGAAGTACGGGCAGAAGCCGATTAAGGGTTCCCCTCATCCGAGGTATGAAAGGAAAAAAATACCAATTATCTGCTTAAAATATGTGGATTATCACTTAAAAAAGGACATTGGTCAAAATAACACTTGAATATATATATCGAATCATTTTCAGTCATGATGTTATTATTCCCCATGCTGTACCATGAAAGATGGCATATCTGCATCCATCAGGCATTCATTGTGTTGCTTTACCTGTGGAATAATTATTTGTGGATCCCCCACTCAAATCACCCTTTTCCTAGCACCAAGTTTCTTCTACAGCTAAGACGTGTTGACACCTTAGTTGCTAGAACAATTAATTATATAGTGGATCATGTTGGTCTCTCACTACTGTCTGTGAAAAAGGGATCAGTCACAGGGACCTAAAGTAGTTAACTTGTTAATGGAACTAGCATTTCATTGACATGCTTATCTATCCACATTCTAATGTTGATTGCTCCTGTTTGCCCACCTCACATCTTAATCTTTAATGCCTGCCCTTAATGGTTGGAAAATGTAGCTATACCATGAAAGCAAGCACATGCTGCTCAATGTGGACTGCTGACTGTTCCTCTTTCCAAATATTTCTTGTCTCCACAGAAGACTAACTGTGTCCGGCCACTTGTACCAAATGCAGGGGCTACTATAAATGCAGCACCGTCAGGGGCTGCCCGGCGAGGAAGCACGTTGAGCGGTGCGTGGACGAGCCGGCGATGCTCATCGTGACATACGAAGGCGAGCACAGCCATAACCGGCTGCCAACACAGTCTGCCCAGACCTAGAAGACAACCGTCCGATCGCCTCGCTGCCCCTTTCGATCCATGAACGCCAGGCCCGGGCCTTTGTTTGAAGATACGGTCGAACTGTTCGTGTGAAAGTGAAGCTAGGTCTCGCGGATCTCAAAAGTAGGAGCAACAAACAACATTGAGGCCATCATCCATCTGGGAATCTAATGAGCTGCCTAGTGGCCCTTCCTTCCCCCAGCTACATGCTGTTAGGGTTTCGGCGTCCTGAGTGGGGGCATGCCCCAAGCTGTTCTTCTCCTCTGCTCTGAGTTGTGACTTATGACACATCAAATCAAACTGAGAGATGACATGGAAGGAAGAACATGCATATGCTGGTAGATAGTGACAGGTGGGGTCTCCCTCAACATGGAGGGAGGGAGTGTGTTTGAAAGAGTTGAAAGGGAGATTTGAAGAAAGGAGGCGAGCAAGGAGCTCTGTGTAAAGCTTGGAAAAGGATTGGCAGGGTTGGCTTTTAGCGTGCACAAGTTTACTTGCGATGACTCGCCTCTGTCTCTGTGTGTTGCTTTTGCTTTATCGAAAGATGGGATTTGTTTTCTCTTTTGGCAGAAGAATTGTTCCAGGATTGAAAGGTGGTGGTGGTGTTGACAAACTGACACATTAGGAGGACCATGTGTTTTCTCAACAGGTGTAATAGGAAGTTGCTGTGATTTCTCAGTCATGCTTCAACTTCAGTGTGAAGCTTTCCATGCTAGCAGTAGTGACTTTGACATAAGTTGTACCATCATGGATGGGGTTCATAAGAGCTCTCTCTCTAGTTATTAAAATTCTAAGTACATTTGCATAACATGTACTAGGAGTCAGTTCTTCCCCAAGAAAATTGTTTCTGTTATAAAAATGTAAGCGCATTTGCTTAGGAAAATTCAAGATGAACTATGCCATCAACTATTTACAATAATGTTTTATCAGTGCTCCCAAATCCAAACGAGAGGTTGACAATTGAACACGCCACATGATGCTTGCTTACTGAAGATGGGGTCTTGCTGCCTGAAGCAATCATGGAAGGCTAGGTATTAGCAGTATCTGGTGGCCGTGTGGGGCAAAGGATCTAGCAAAGCAGCACCTAGCTAGTACGCACTGTATTATTGAGGTGGGTGCTGAGATGGACAAAAATGGCTCACCAACCGGTGGTTTATTGCATGGTCAACTACACTGAGATGGTCTACAAACAACTATCCATGAGTACAGACACCCTTAATTAAGGGAGAAGATCTAGCTAGCTAGTATCTTTTTTCTTGTTTTTCTTTTTCTTTTTGCTAGGAGAAAAATGTAGGAGCATTTCATTTGGTCAAGGGAAACAAGCATTTCTTCAAGCATGGGATTAGGCAAACATAGTACTGCTACTTTCTGTGTGTGTGGAGGTCAAGGGGAAGATTTAGCTTCAAGCAAGGGCTTAGCCAGCCTGCATATTCTGACTTGCAAGCAAGGATATGTATATGGGGGATATGGGGCTTGGGTCATATATAGTCCTGAAATCTTTTTGAAACGAAGGCAAAAGATTTGCCTCATCGATTAACTATTAAATAAAAAAGAATTGCTCAATTAATTGACGAAAAATCAGATAAAAACCAATACAAACTGGATATAGTCCAGGAATCTTCACTATTACTGTGTCTATCGTTGCTGTCAGAGCCTCTGTTGATCCTCGAACAGCCCAGCTAAATTCGATGTTTGACATAAAGCCTTTTTTTGACACCTACATGCATGCATGGCTGCACTTTTTGTTGGAATACAATAACCTCATCAGCTAAGCTAAGCTAAGCTAAGCATGCAAAATGACGAAAATGGTTGGTACGGAATGCACCTCCCGTGGTCGACAACACGCACTTAACAAAAATGAAAAATGAGGGTCGACAACTTTGCTGCCAATTTTTCCCGCAGAAAGAAAAAGCTTTGCTAATAATATATGCACGGAAATGCTAATAATCTGATGTCAGATTTTTGAGGCATGAAAAATTGGACATTTTTCATGCCCATTTGTATTGTCGCAAGGATAGCAAATTCAGTTAGCGAGCACGGCAATTTTCTGACAAAAAGAGAATGAACTGAGAATTTGCCATGCTCGCCCACTAAACTTGCCATCCTCAACAAAACATAATTGGTCATGAAAAACATTTGATTTGTCATGCCTAAAAACCTAATGTTTGCTTGGTATTCAGGTCCTACTATCCGTTTGAGGTGCAACTGTTGTTCCTCCATTTCCCGTGAACCTGGCAAACGGTCGACAACAGCCATCCTTAGTCTGTCGTGCAAGTAAGTGCAACCAGGATGTACTATGGTCCTCGCACTACGATATATATACAAGGAAAAAGAAACAATACATATGTACTACTATGTAGTCCATGGTAGGGTTTTGCGCTTTGCTTTGGACTTGAGTCAAGACTCAAGACGTGCCGCCGGCGTCCAGATGGCCAAGCAAGTCAAGAAGTATCGCGTGCAAGCTTGTAGAAGTAGAAGACAGATGAGAACAACCCCAGATATGCGCACGGACGCAACATATATGTGGAGTGTCAAACTAGCTAGCATGGCGTCCATGGTCCCCTGCTGATGATCCATCCAGGCAATATAAATTGTTTGTGTGATAGTACTACACGTACAGTGTCAGCCGACGGCAACTTAAGTGCGGGCCGCCGACGTCTCTGACGACGAAGCTAGTCCTGAATCCTGATGCGTTGCACGGACAAGAAACTTGATGGCGGCAGCGAGGCTCCATCTACCGCTGAAGAGGATGTCGAGCTGCCTGCATTGCATGCGCAGATGCCGAGTAGTACCTCTCAGGCTTGTTTCATTTGTTCTGCACTGGATGGACGCTTTGTGTCGTTCCGGCGTTCCCCTATGTAGTCAAAACTATGAAACCCGGCCTTTTGTAAGCAGTCATTATACAAATGCAGAACGAACAAACAGAGCAAAGAAAGGGGCGTCGCTGAAGGACCAAGAAGAACAGAGCAAAGCTGAGGGGGTATATCAAGTCGCCCACACAAATCCGAGCCGCACGATATGCGGACAACGGCTGGATCGCTAGCTGACTACGTCAATGACGGGGTTAAAGCATCTCCAACAGCCGTGCTATATAAACGCCGCGTCGGATATTTTTGGTTTTTAGCGCGCGCGCAATCGCTTAGCGAGCTCCAGCGGAGGCGCAATAACCGCGCACGCGGTATAAAGAGTTCAACGCGCGGTCCAAAACGCCATCACGCGCCGTTTATTCGCTACGCCCGCTTCCACGCGCCGCACACTCGAGCGCTC
>NW_024116407.1:0-13076 GCF_003073215.2 Triticum urartu | reverse complement strand
CCCGTAGGGTCTACACACTTAAGGTTCGGTGACGCTAGGGTTGTAGAGATATTAGTATGCGGTAACCCGAAAGTTGTTCGGAGTCCCAGATGAGATCCCGGACGTCATGAGGAGTTCCGGAATGGTCCGGAGGTAAAGAATTATATATAGGAAGTGCTATTTCGGCCATCGGGACAAGTTTCGGGGTCACCGGTATTGTACCGGGACCACCGGAAGGGTCCCGGGGGTCCACCGGGTGGGGCCACCTGCCCCCGGGGCCACACGGGTTGTAGGGGTGCGGCTTGGACTGTATGGGCCAAGGGCACCAGCCCCAAGAGGCCCATGCGCCAAGAATCAAGGGAGAGGAAGAGTCCTAAAGGGGGAAGGCACCTCCGAGGTGCCTTGGGGAGGAGGGACTCCTCCCTGGCCGCACCCTTCCTTGGAGGAAGGGCAAAGGCTGCGCCCCCCTCTCCCTTGGCCCTATATATAGTGGGGGGAAGGGAGGGCAATCAAACCTAGGCCCTGGCGCCTCCCTCTCCCTCCCATGACACATCTCCCTCCTCCCGCAGCGCTTGGCGAAGCCCTGTTGGAATCCCGCTACTTCCACCACGCCGTTGTGCTGTTGGATCTCCATCAACCTCTCCTCCCCCCTTGCTGGATCAAGAAGGAGGAGACGTCGCTGCTCCGTACGTGTGTTGAACGCGGAGGTGCCGTCCGTTCGGCGCTAGGATCATCGGTGATTTGGATCACGACGAGTACGACTCCATCAACCCCGTTCTCTTGAACGCTTCTGCGCGCGATCTACAAGGGTATGTAGATCCACTCCTCCCTCGTTGCTAGATGACTCCATAGATAGGTCTTGGTGACACATAGGAAATTTTTTGAATTTATGCTACGTTACCCAACATGGCCATTAGCTCAGCTGATCCCGCGCTTGAGACATGAGGTAATGCTAATGTTGCCGCTCCCAGAAATTTGCCCTGATCGTCACGGGCGACAACTCCACAAGCTCCACTGAGGTTCTCCTCATGAAATGATGCATCAACATTCACCTTTATAACTCCCATACTTGGCTTCTTCCACACTTGATCATTCTTGCGGATGGGCTGGTTTGGAGTATTTACATGAACAAAATTGGTAGCAAGTACCCGAATTGAGATTGCTGATTGCTCTGGAGTTGGGACAGTCTCCCCCTTCGCAACTTGCCTCCTTTGCCACCATATAAACCACATGGCCATCAGGATGAGCTCGGTAGTGGGAATATCATGTGTAGTCATATGCAGGCAGATCATAATGTCCAAAGTGATAGACCCGGATCGGTCCTGCACAACTGCTCTGTCGATCTCCTCAGTTAACCCTAGTGATGACCACAGTTGCGTTGCTCTATCACATGTGAACAGACAATGTTGAATGTCTTCCAAACCAACTTTGCATGTCGGGCACTACGGGATCAAGGGTACGTTGAATTTTATCACTTAAACTGTGCGTTCAAATCTCGAACTGTTTTCACCTTGAATTCCCCGTGTCGAGATATTCAAAACTAGATTCCATGCTGACAGGGTGGCGAACTTTAAAAAATTGAATGAAAAAACCGAACCAAAAGCACGTCTTTTTTTTCCTTTCCGAAAGAGGCATGACTGTACCTCTCGCGGAAGCAAATCTGTGCATCTACGAGAAGTAAATCCACGCCTCTCATGGAAGGAAAAAGAAAAAAAACATGTTTTTTCGTTTACGAGAGGCACGGCCGTGCCTCTCGCGAAAAAAGAAGATTTTTTTTCATTTCCGAGAGGCACGTCCCGTGGATGCAAAACTATGCCTCTAGTGAAAGGAAAAAAACATATATATTTTTTACATTTCTGAGAGGCACGACCACGCTTCTCGCAGAAGCAAATCCGCGCCTCTTGTGGAAGCAAATCTTTGCCGCTCACGAAAGAAAAAAAAGGAACATTTTTTTTTTGTTTCTTAGGGGCACGACCATGCCTTTCGCGTAAACAAATCCATGCATCTCGCGAAGCAGAAAAAAAACGCGTTTCCAACCCATTTGCGGAGCTGGACCCCCCGCTCCCCAGCTTTTTTCTTTTCCTTTTTTTGACTTTTTTATTACTATTTAAATAATTCTGGATTTAAAAAAGTTTCAAAATTATAAATTGTTGTGATTTAAAAAACTGTTAAAAAATCATAAAATGTTCATGGATTCAATTTTTTTTCATGATTTAAAAAAATGTTCACATATTAAAAAATTGTTCATGAGGTTAAAAAAAGTTCATGAATTTTAACAAGCGATTTCATATTTAAACAATGTTCACAGTAGTGTAGGAAATATCCGTCAAAATAAAATTTGCACGTATTAAAAAATTATTTGTAAATTACAAAATGTTCATGATTATTTTTTTCTGAAAAATTCAAAAAATGTTTGAGAATGTATAAAAATTTTACTGAAATTTCTAAGAATGTTCATTGATTTAAAAAATATTCCTTGACTCAAAATAATGTTCAATATTTTAGAAAATGTTCGCTGATTCAAAAACTAATCCATGAATATGTTCTTTTACGATGTTAAGAAATGTTCATAAATTTGGAAAATATTCAGGTTTCCATTAAAAATTACAATTTAGAAAAAAACACGAATTTAAAATTGTTCTGAAGTAAATAAGAACCGGGAAAAATCAAGGAAAAATTTTAAAATAAAGAAAAGGGAAAACGAAAAAAAGGAGAAAAAAATGAAATGAAAAAAGAAAACCAAAAACCGAAAACCGAAAACGAAAACGAGCCAATTTGGCCGGCCGAAATGTACGCAACTGGACGTAGGGGATGCGCGCGGCGCGCCAAATAGGATGCCCGGCCATTTTCGTCCTTGCTCGTAAAAAGCACATAGGGATTACTGAATGCTTCTTAAACGGTCCGACCCATATAGCGGGGGAACACAACAGTGTGGTTTTTCCGGTTTGAGGAACATCCTAGAAGCTTCCTTCACCTGTTTTTTCTCTTTCCCTGTTTTTCCTATTTACTCGGTTTTATAGAGATTGGAGAATTTTTCCTGTCAAAGCCACAGAGTCATTACTAAAGAGATCAGAGAATGGCCAAAGTCCTTTTCTACCTGTAGCATAGAGTTTAGGAGCTCTAGATGTTGACCGCCATGCTTGGTTAGGTCAACCAAGGGATCTTTTATCTTGGAATATCATGATGATTTAAATAAAGCTTTGCGAGTTTGCCTAAAAGAAGGCTAAACCCAACATATAGATTTGAAAATTCATTAGCAAATCTTCTTGTTTCATTGTTTAACCTGTTCACCCACTGGCACAAAGGTCAAGGAAGGGCGGGGCCAAGACATGCGAGTTGGATTGAGCTCAACCCAACATTAGATGTTTATAAAGATCATTAGCAAATCATTACTATCTTTTACTGTTGATTGATGACACTGTTGCAGTGAAGATGAGCTCCAATATGCCTGCCTTGCCCTTGGTGCACCTATTTTGTCCTTGCCAATTGAGGAACTTTCTTTATCATACGATCCAACATGGACCAGGTTTCACTATCAGAATTTCTAATAACCGAACAACATAACAAAGCATCCCATCCCAGACTCCCAGTGCATATACAAACCAAAAAATAGAAGGGAGTTCGTTCTGGCGCCTATTGCTAGCAGATTACTGACAACAAAACTAGGAGTTCAAAAGGACTGTAATGGGACAACGCAAAACACCAGGAGCTACGCGCATCAACAGAGGGCACGTCATGCATGTATAAAAAATGCAGGTACAATCTACACATTCAAATTATACACCAAAACGGCATTAACAAGAATAATCCAATCTAACAACTGTGTAAGCAGCAAGAAGAGAAGCTTAAAATCCTCTACAACTACAAACAGTAAGGAGGCAAGCGGTAGTGCTCGGAAAGTATTTCTGCACAAGAGTTGAATTGCTACAGTGTGTATATATGCATCCTTTGTTCGGAAGATGCTTGCCTGTGGAACAATTGATATGCTACATGAACGATCCTTTTTTCTTAGCCAGAATCGGGCAAACACGGCGGGTTTTGTACATACAAACGATCGATGGATCTCATCCCGCCAGAAAGCAAGTAATTTGCTCAAGGTTGCAAGCAAGATGTGTATGTACATGGATGTATCACTTGGCATTGACCTTGGCCGCCGCCGCCGCCGGCCTCTTCTTCCCGAGCTTGTACCTGACCATCCTGAGGATCCTCAAGAACCAGTAGGCGCTCACCAGTTGCAAACCCGCAGCCATCGCCTGGCGAATCGGAAAATAACATCACAGAAAAGGAAATTAGTAAGCACTACATACGGAAAAAGTTGGCGTTTGAAATAGGTACGGTTTTCTTTTTTTGGCAAAAAAGAGAAAGGTGAAGTTGAGATTTGGGTTCGAGACCGATAAGGAGCGGAACGGCGGAATATTTGTTTGGTTCTTCTGGGCTTATATGGTTACAAAATACCTTGATAAGGATGGGGTAGTCTGTTGTCAAGGTCACGTAGGTGAGGTACGGTCCACCAACCATCCGTCCCACCGAAAAGGTCGCCGCAAACAGAATCTGCACGTACGCGGGGGAGAAGAGAGACATATAGTTAATTATAGCACTGTTCACAGAAGAGAGAGAGAGAGAGAGAGAGAGAGAGAGAGAGAGAGAGAGGGAGAAGAAGAGGTTGAGGTCTGTCTGTGTACATCGACGAGGAGGTTGAGGTCCGTGTCCTTGACGCCGAGCTCCTTGAGCATCTCCCTGAGGTGCAGCAGCGGGCTGGAGATCTCCGTGATGAACATGCAGGCCATCATCTCCGTGCCGCACCTCTGGTAGGCCAGGCCGGCGCCGATGCCGACGATGCTCACCAGGTGGTGCACGGTGTTGTCGAGCCGCACGTCGCCGTTGAGGTGGCAGCACGCCGCGTCGTAGATCATGTACGACAGCGTCACCGCCAGGGACTTCATCTGTTTATCGATGGACACACGTACGTACAGCGAGGAAAGAGGACGGAGTCAGTGCATGCGCGCGCGTGTATCACGGATCAGCGAGCGCAGCGGTGTGCGGTGGCGGTGGCGGTGGCGGTGCGTACCTGGCGCGGCGAGGAGGGGGCGTTGAGGGGGCAGACGGGGCACGACCACTCCTGGACGGAGAGGCAGGCCATGCAGACGGCGGCGACGGCGTGCATGGTGGAGACGGCGCGGTTGCAGAACTCGTAGGAGCGCTTCGGCATCAGCGCCCGCATCACCAGGAACGCCGTCGACCAGAAGGCCAGCCCGGTCACCACGTAGCTCAGCACGAAGTCCTCCATCGTTTCGATACGTCCCCACCCAGCGCGGCGGCGCGGAGACCTGACTTGGACGATTATATGATATAGAGGGACGATCGATTGGCGGAAGGAGGAAGAAACAACAATGGTGTCGAGCAATCGGCGACGGGAGTATATAGGGGCAGAGGGAGCGAGGAGGTCACGGAGGCAGCGTGAGTGACAGGTGCGGAGTCGGAGTAGAATACTGTTGCGATTGAGCCTTTTCGTTTAAGAGGAAGAGGTTTCAATGGGGGCGGTTGGGGACGGATACGGGTCTAACTCCAATCCGCTGGGCATATGTACCGTGTGAGAAATAATTTGATGCGCACTTAAAGCGCCGCCTGATTAATTCGTTCCTGACTCTGATGATGAGTGGCACTGTAGCACCCGTGCGGTTTGTGTTCTCCTTCTCCAAACGCAACCAGTTTTGACATGTTTCCTATGACACACCATTGTTGGAGGTGTCATCAGGATCTTATCCACGAGTATCTACAGCCGGACTACTCAAACATCCCCTGTTTATCTGGGCAGACGGTCCGGTCCATGACATGTCATAAAATCGCGGACAAAATCCTAGCCACTTCAGCCCCACATATATTCGTCCCTATTCATATCCCGGACAAAACCCTAGCCACTCCGCCCCTAAGCTCCGTTCCAACGATATCCGGCATTCTCTGACATGGCGGACAGCGGATTCGACTTAGAGATCTCCTGATCCGCCGTCTGGGACCTCGACCCATGCAGGGAAGAGGAGGAGATGGCCATCCGCATGGCTCTCCACCGCTCCCGAGAGGAGTGCGCCTAACTGCGATCGGAGTCGACCCTACAGAAATCCATTGCGTCGGCAGAAATGACACTCAGATCGGCCGAGGCTAGTGGCTCCAAGCATGTAACCGTGGCCTCACCGGACGCAGTGACCACCGTCTGGCGCCCCAACTCCGGGGTCACGGTGCAACCCCTTCGGTGGTCCCTCATCCCCGCGGCGTCGGGATCCAAGTCAGAGGTAAACACCAGCACGCGTCAGGGGCCGTCCGCTATGGACGCACGACATGCCTTCCATGCAAGGCATAGGGTCCAGGAAGCCGTGGTAGCCCTCGAGGCCAAGGAAGCAAAGGCAGAGTCACACACGACCTTGGATGAGGAAGCCCTCCGTGGTTGCATCCTCAATAAGTAGCAAAGGAGGACGACGTGCACCCTCACCAAGGAGCAAAATTGGGCGGTCCCTGCCATAGTCGGACTGCCGTCCAAAGAGGAGAACGAGGAAGCTAGTGACGGGTCAGACAACTCCAGTTGTGAGAAGATCTAGCTCGATCCATTTTGCATCTTTGACCACTACTTTTGCAACAAAGACGACAAGAGCAACAACAAGGGCAAGGGTAGCTATTGATGAACTTTCTCAATAGCTTTAGTATGTAGAACATGCCAAATTTTGGTAGTCCGATGGCATGTACGATGTAGTAGAGCATGCCAGTTTTTGACGGAGTGATGACATGCATGATGAAGTAGTTGGACGCTATGTGTGGGATCGAGATTTGTTACGTGAGTTAAGTTTACATTGCATGCGATTCTATGGATTTGAAGATTTGCTAATGAGGCACCTGGCTGTGGATGTGAACAGATGAGGGGTGACTCGTCAATAGCCGCTTACGCGCATGGGCGCGTTCGCGGATTCTTAGGGGACCAGATTAGGGCGGTTCAGGTGCAAATGCTCTAAGAAACTAAGGCCCTGTGTGAAACTTAAATTTATGCCCGAAAAGGTTTAAATGATTTTAATACCTACTCCCTTACCAGCTTTCTAGATAATTGCATCACTAAGAACATGTTTGAAACAATAAACGAAAAATGCATCCCTTGGTTATGGTTTATCTTTCCCTCTTGCATGCAATTGGTAGGGTACTCATCCCTTTAAAGCATCATCACTAAGCCCAGGTATCCACCTCCTCTTTGCCCGCACCCAGGTGGCCAATGTCGAGAAGGGGGATTTCGGTGCCTCGGCTCCGACCAATAGTTTAACTTATGTGTTTTCCTTGCAGGGGCTTAGTATGGAGACACTTCATCTTCAAGTTGGTATCCTCCTTGAGTTTGGAAGAGCTAGCTCCGACATAGATTCCATCTGTCTACTTAGGAGGCGAGGTTAGGGTTTCTCACCGTGCGTACATGCATGATGGAGATATTTGGTCTCATGTGCTTTAGATCGATTCAAGGGTTCAATGATGACATTTACGACTCTAAACGTTGGTCCATAGGGGCACATGTACAAAGAATTCATGGCCATCATCGACAAATTCAAGCTGTCTCCGACATGGGAGTGGCGACAACGGCATGCCCGTGGGGCGTCCTATCGGCGGTAGTGGTCGTTCGATGGTGCAGAATCCTTGATGTAATTTTTATCATGTTTGAGGTTTTTTTTTACTTATTATGAACCTTTATAATAGACCCGTGTCCTTTTTCACAAAAAAGATGTTTCAAAACTTTTAGTGATGAAACAACCTTTGGCGGCAAGGGAAAGGCTCATCTAGTGTGAGGTGCATTTGATCTCCTTAGGGTACTTCCCCTAGAGTTTCAAGAAATTATGAGTTCTTTTAGAACTTCAACATCCAAAAATTATAGCGACTATGAAATAATATAAATAAAAGCACTCCTACCATCTGGCCCCTCTTGCAACAATCTAGTTTTGGTTGCTTAATAAGGATGTATTTTCTTTGCCCTACCAATGAATAAGCAGGCCTAGAAAATATTAAATTGGAACATAAGAGGGTTGAACTCCCATGATAAATGATTGATAATACATAATAAAAACGAGGAAGGTTCTTGTTGTCTTACATGTTTTCAGAAACTGAAACAGAGCACATTGATTTAGATTATATCACACAATTTTGCCCTAGAAGATTTGTTTCATTTGTAATATATAACTCCTATTGCCAGATGAGGGGTTGTCCTCACTATTTGGGATGGTGTTGTTTTCTCTGGTCATAGTAGAGTTCCAGAATGAGTATGTTCTCTCTGCCCTAATGCAATCTACAAGATGTTGTAATGTTTGGACTTCAACAAATAACTATGCTCCATGTTAAGATGGCAATAAATTGGAATTAATTCTGTGTCTTTGTAATGTCTAAATTGCATATGATGTTAATTGGATCATGGTTTGTGATTTCAACCTCATAAGGAGGCCAGATGATAGGAATAAACATGGGGGGTAGTATTAATGAGATAATTCATTCTTTAGTAATTTCTCATTTTGCGCTCATTTATGTACCTCTCAAAGTCAGAAAGTACACTTCGAGCAATATGCATACCCCTCGTGAACTCCAAAAGCTTGATTGATTTTTTATTCCCTTTATCGGACAGTTAATTAATTATCCATATGCTTTGGTCTACCATGGCCATGACAACCTCTGACCATGTGCCATGTCTCATCTCAGTTGAAACTATGATGCCTAAGTCTAATATATTTAGGTTTCAAAATGCTTGGATGGAACATGATGAGTTCTTGCCATTTGTGGGTCACACTTGGAAAATTCAATTTACTATGTAGTAGCAAAGTAGTATGAAAGTAACGGTAACGGCGGCAAAAGTAACAGTAGTAGTTTTTGTAGCAATCGTAACAGTGGCAACGGAAAAGTAACTAAGCAAAGATCAATATGTGAAAAGCTCGTGGGAAATGGATCAATGATGGATAATTATGTCGGATGCGATTCCTCATGCAACAGTTATAACATAGGGTGACATAGAACTAGCTCCAGTTCATCAATGTAATGTAGGCATGTATTCCGAATATAGTCATACATGCTTATGGAAAAGAACTTGCATGACATCTTTTGTCCTACCCTTCCGTGGCAGCGGGGTCCTATTGGAAACTAAGGGATATTAAGGCCTCCTTTTAATAGAGTACCAGACCAAAGCATTAACACTTAGTTAATACATGAACTCCTCAAACTACGGTCATCACCAGGAGTGGTCCCGATTATTGTCACTTCGGGGTTTCCGGATCATAACACATAGTAGGTGACTATTGACTTGGAAGATAGGATCAAGAACTCACATATATTCATGAAAACATAATAGGTTCAGATCTGAAATCATGGCACTCGGGCCCTAGTGACAAGCATTTAAGCATAGCAAAGTCATAGCAACATCAATCTTAGAACACAATGGATACTAGGGATCAAACCCTAACAAAACTAACTCGATTACATGGTAAATCTCATCCAACCCATCACCGTCCAGCAAGCCTACGATGAGATTACTCACGCACGGCGGTGAGCATCATGAAATTGGTGATGGAGGAAGGTTGATGATGATGATGGCGACGGATTCCCCTCTCCGGGGCCCCAAACGGACTCCAGATCAGCCCTCCCGATGAAGATTAGGGCTTGGCGGCGGCTCTGTATCATAAAACAAGATGAATCCTTCTTCGTTTTTCTCTCCCTGAAAGTGAATATATGGAGTTGGGGTTGAGGTCGGTGGAGTCTCAGGGGGCCCATGAGGCAGGGGGCGCGCCCCAGGGGGGCGCCCTGCACCCTCGTGGACAGGGTGTGGGCCCCCTGATGCTGATTCTTTCGTCAGTATTTTTTATTAATTCCAAAATGTGTCTCCGTGGATTTTCAGGTCATTCCGAGAACTTTTATTTCTGCACAAAAATAACACCATGGCAATTCTGCTGAAAACATCGTCAGTCCGGATTAGTTCCATTCAAATCATGCAAGTTAGAGTCCAAAACAAGGGAAACAGTGTTTGGAAAAGTAGATACGTTGAAGACGTATCACTATGCCGACGGAACCAACATAATCACTACCAGTTTTAAAATTCTTAGGAAAACCATTAAATCTTATTCTACGAAGTTTTCTAGTATGAATGATACAAATTCAGGACATAAACATTGTCATTTCTTTCCTTGGTGCCATTGGAAACACCAGGGCTCTAACCAACTTGGAGACCACTTTTAGAAAGGACTTGAAAGGTCATCTTGTAGCTTTGCTTAAAAAACAAAAAAATGTACTAGAGACGGAGTGAAAATATTAAGTTGGTCACCCTAGGTGGTGAAAATACAATATTTCTCCATTCTAATGCTACTATTTGAAATAGAAGAAACTCCACTGCCTCCTTCACCCATGAATGGTGCTATTCACTCCAAACATGAGGACAAGGCCACTTCTAATGGTGGTTATAAGCAAAGTTTGGGACAATATTAGTCTACTATTTTGCTTTTTCTTGATGGTTATAAGCAAAGTTTGGGAAATATAATTCCACTTCTTATAATGTTGACATGTCTATAATTATTCAAAGGTTGCTTGGTATCAATATTTTGGAGAGCCCTTTCATGAAGCAGGAAATAGATGTTGTTGCTGCTGAGTTGCCAAGTAAAAAATTACCCGGATCAGGTGGTCCCAATATTAAATTCCTCAAGAAATGTTGGCATACCCTAAAAAAAAATATTTTTTTGACTTGTGTGCCCAATTTCAAAGTGGAACATCATGCCTTCAAACCATAATAACAATAACATTTAGGTCTCACATTTATTCATATCTATGGCATAATCAACTAGCAAGCAATAATAATAAATCTCAGATGACAACACTTCCTCAAAACAATCATAACATGATATAACAAGATGGTATCTTGCTAACCCTTTCTGAGACCGCAAAACATAAATGCAAAGCACCCCTGAAGATCAAGCACTGACTAGACATTGTAATTCATGGTAAAAGAGATCCAGTCACAGTCATACTTAATGTAAATTAATAGCAATGCATGCGAATGACAGCGGTGCTCTCCAACTGGTGCTTTTTAAAAAGAGGATGATGACTCAACATAAAAGTAAATAGATAGGCCCTTGGCATAGGGAAGTAGGGATTTGCAGAGGTGCCATAGCTTGAGTTTTGAAACAGAGATAAATAATATTTTGAGTGGCGTACTTTCATTGTCAACATAACAACCAAGAGATCTCGATATCATCCATTCTACATGATAACCCACAAGTATAGGGGATCGCAACAGTTTTCGAGGGTAGAGTATTCAACCCAAATTTATTGATTCGACACAAGGGGAGCCAAAGAATATTCTCAAGTATTAGCAGCTGAGTTGTCAATTCAACCACACCTGGAAACTTA
The DNA here is from genome assembly GCF_003073215.2 of Triticum urartu. Classification (NCBI taxonomy): domain Eukaryota; kingdom Viridiplantae; phylum Streptophyta; class Magnoliopsida; order Poales; family Poaceae; genus Triticum; species Triticum urartu. Next base: position 1,703 of record NW_024116407.1, on the reverse strand, counting down.
ATATCTGCAGCAAAGTGTTTAGTAGCAAAGTAATATGATAGTAGTGGTAACGGTAGCAAAAGGTAACGGTAGCAAAAGTAATATTTTTGGTGTTTTATAGTGATGATAACAATAGCAACGGAAAAGTAAATAAGCGAAGAACAATATATGGAAAGCTCGTAGGCAATGGATCGGTGATAGAGAATTATGCCGGATGCGGTTCATCATGTAACAGTCATAACCTAGGGTGACACAGAACTAGCTCCAGTTCATCAATGTAATGTAGGCATGTATTCCGAATATAGTCATACGTGCTTATGGAAATGAACTTGCATGCCATCTTTTGTCCTACCCTCCCATGTCAGCAGGGTCCTATTGGAAACTAAGGGATATTAAGGCCTCCTTTTAATAGAGTACCGGACCAAAGCATTAACACATAGTGAATACATGAACTCCTCAAACTACAATCATCACCGGAAGTGGTCCCGATTATTGTCACTTCGGGGTTGGGCCCTAGTGACAAGCATTAAGCATAGCAAAGTCATAGCAACATCAATCTCAGAACATAGTTTATACTTGGGATCAAACCCTAACCAAACTAACTAGATTTACCTCGATTACATGATAAATCTCATACAACCCATCACTGTCCAGCAAGCCTACGATGGAATTACTCACGCACGGCGGTGAGCATCATGAAATTGGTGATGGACGATGGTTGATGATGATGACAGCGACGAATCCCCCTCTCCGGAGCCCCGAACAGATTCCAGATCATCCCTCCCGAGAGAGTTTAGGGCTTGGCGGCGGCTCCATGTCGTAAAACGCGATGAATCCTTCTCCCTAGTTTTTTCCCCGAAAGTGAATATATGGAGTCAGGGTTGAGGTCGGTGGAGCGTCAGGGGGCCCACGAGGCAAGGGCGCGCCCAGGGGGTAGCGTGCGCCCCCACCCTCGTGGACAGGTGGAGGCCCCCCTGACATGGATCTTCCTTCTAGTATTTTTTATATATTCCAAAGTAATTCTCCGTTGATTTTTAGGTCATTCTGAGAACTTTTATTTCTGCACAAAAATAATACCATGGCAATTCTGCTGAAAACAACGTCAGTCCGGGTTAGTTCCATTCAAATCATGCAAGTTAGAGTCCAAAACAAGGGCAAAAGTGTTTGGAAAAGTAGATACGACAGAGACGTATCACTACGCACATTATAGGCGGTTCCCAAACAGAATGGTAAAGTTTATACTCCCCCACCACCAACAAACATCAATCCATGGCTTGTCCGAAACAACGGGTGCCTCCAGGAGTTTTGTGAGTGATGAGCATGGGACTGGGCATCCCGGTTACCGACCATTTTCTTGTGAGTGATGAGCGGAGTCCACTCATCGTGAGAATAACCCACCTAGAATGGAAGATATAGACAACCCTAGTTGATACATGAGCTATTCGAGCATTCAAAACAGAATTTCATTTGAAGGTTCAGAGTTTGGCACATACAAATTTACTTGGGACGGCAGGTAAATACCGCTTATAGGAAGGTATGGTGGACTCATATGAAATAACGTTGGGGTTTATGGAAGTGGATGCACAAGCAGTATTCCTGCTTAGTACAAGTCAAGGCTAGAAAGAGGCTGGGAAGCGACCAACTAGAGAGCAACAACAGTTATGAACATGCATTAAGATTAATCAACAATGAGTGCAAGCATGAGTAGGATATAAATCACCATG
>NW_024116406.1:0-99340 GCF_003073215.2 Triticum urartu | reverse complement strand
GAATTCAAATTCTTTCAAACACAAAACCCTAGAGAGAAGATGACATGACTTCTTCCATTTAAAAATGAAAAGGGTGTTTGAAAAAAAAATTGAATTTCATTTGGAAATATTCCAATTCTGAAACTTTATGCGACTCAATGATTTTCACGAGAGAAGATAAAATGACTTCTTCAAATTATATGAAATATGAGTTGGGAGTTTCAAAAAAATTAAATTCAAAGCTCTTTTGAATTTATTTTCAATTGGAATGTTATACATCATGCATATCTTATTTTCTTGCTTTTGGTCGATCCTAGAAATTTCACGCAGCTCAAGGACCTTCGGAGAGAGTTGGAGATTTCGTTATTTTCTTATTTAAGAGTTTTCTCGAATTGGAAAAGAGGATCATTTGATTTATTTATTTCATCTTCAATTATTTTTCCGTTATCAAAAAAAATATGAGAGAGGGAATAATATGACTTTCCCAAATATAGGAAAAATGGAGATTTAATAAATAGATCAAATTTCGTTTTCCGGTGTTTGTTTGCGTTTTATTTGGATAGGGAAAAATGCGCGTTTTTGAAAATTTTACTTTAGGCCCGGAGAAAAGTTCATTTTGTTCGGCTCATTTTTAGGAGTCGAGGAAAATTTACTTTATTAGTTTTGGAGTCCGGTAGATTTTGTTTTTCTGTGTTTTTCCGAGCGCGGAACCGTTTAAAAAAAAGAAGAAAAAAAAACTCAGCGCCTTGGGCCAAAGGCCCAAGCTGCCGGCCGGCCAGCCAAGGCCAAGGCCATCACCGCACCGCGCGCGTGCCCAGGCTCCAGGAGCCGCCGCCTTTGTCTTTTGGAATTCCTAGTAGGACTTTTATCCTACTTCCGTTTATTCCGTTTCTTTTTCTAGATCTTTCCTACTCTTATTCTTATTTCTTGTCCCCTACCCCAAGTCTCCTCACCCCTCCCCAATATAAATACTCCCAACACCCCCCCTCCAAACACATCAAATCAAAACCCCTCTCTCCACCACCCGCCACCGCAACCCTCACCCGCTGCCGCACCCCTCACCCGCCGCCGCGCCCCTCAACCGCGCCACGCCGCCTCGCCCGCCGCCTCGCCCGCCGCCTCACCAGCGCCGCCGCCCTTGTGCATCGCCGCCGCGCCCAACGCCGCCATACACCGCCGCCGCCATGCGTCACCGCGCCGCCGCCGCCCTGCGTCAACGCCGCCGTCGCCGCCGTTCGCCGGAGGTACCATGCCGCATCTCTTCTTTCCCTCGGTTCGGTTTATCTTATAAACCGTTCCGATTCTTTTCTTCTCTACCGATTCATTTTCTCTCCGATTCTTCGCCAAACCGTTCCGGTGTTCTAGATCGGTTTTTCGTTTCGATCTTTTTTTCCGAAACCCTAGATCGGATTCGTTTTCTTTTCCGATTTAGTTGCCTTTGGACCGTTCGTCCTAACAAACGTGATCACCGAATTCTTCTAGGTTAACGAACGTCCGTTCGTTTAACCGTTCTTCTTTTTCTTCTCGTCGGATTTATTCCGCGATCGCGATCTCAGATCCGATCTTCGTTCTAGTTTATCTTCTCGCCCGTTTATCGGAATCAGGTGATTCAAGCGCCTGGAGTTTCGTCTCGAAACCGCCGTTCCGTCTAATCAACTTAAACAAGTTTTTGCTACTGTAAAATTTTGACCTAGTTCAACTTGCTAGAACCGAGTTGTTCTTCCGCCGTTTGTTTTCGGTTTCTTTGTTCGGTTCCTTCTTTCTTTGCAACCGGAGTTCTTAAGTTGAACTATCTGGTTCGTACTCTCATTCGAGTTTTACTTGTGCATTAGATGAGTACTTATTGTGTGGTTACTATTGCTTGCCTACGATAGATTGACCGGAGTGTGACGAGTAGATCTATCAAGAGTTTTGAGTGCGCATCATCTTCATCAACATTGCAGGCAAGTTCACACTTTGATCATACCTTTTCTACAACCCATGTTTTATTGCGTTAGATCAATCCTCTCACACTGCATGATTAGGATCTAATTAAATTGTGGGATGGGAAGTAGATGAGGTAGTACCTATTACCTGTATTATTATGAAACCTTTGGGAGTTACTTCTACGTTTGCTTATTATGCCATGCTATGCTAGTAGACGTGGATTGGGTGAGTGATATCCATGACAGGTGTGAGATTGGTAATTTTAATGGTTTATCTAAGGTGGCAACTTAAACACACATCTGGGTGGATTGAGGCACCTGATGTCTATCAGGACTTGCCTATTTTTTTTGGACCGCCACCCAGGCTCAAAGGGATCATAAGATCTTTCATGCTAGAAACTTCCGTGTGCAGCCACAAGCCATTATGGGCTCTGGCATAGTTGACTAAGTTGTGCGAACTCTTACGGGGTGGACTAGCATATGTAGGGGTTGTAGGTGGTACGGTCTACCCCACATGTAAGGTGCTAGCGCTTCTGAAAGACTGTGTCTCGGTCATCCGTCTTCTCAAACACCATGTAGTGCGAGAAAACAAACGGAGGCGATCGAGTCTTGTGGGGAAAAGTGCGCAAACCTCTGCAGAGTAACAAACTAATCATGATTAGCCGTGTCCCTGGTTATTGACAACTTGAGTATCTAGTACTTGAATATCATTGTGAATCTCAACATGTTACTTCTAATTAATGTTGTTTGGTTTTAATTATTTTTAATTGGGATTGAGAATGCTGTCAACCATTCTCAATGTTTAACAACCACCATGATAGTTAAATAAATTTATTCCTTTGCAGTAGGGAAAAATTGGCTTTACGCAAAAACCTTATAACATAGAGCTTTTCCACCAGCCAAATATGCATGTAGTGATAGCCATTGTTCATCATTCTCTATGGTGTGAATTTGCCAGTACATTCAATGTACTGACCCGTTTCGGGCTGCAACGTCTTATGTTGCAGGTTTCTTACGACGAGTAAGTGATACGTCAGGGTTACGATTTCTACACTCAACTTTGCCGTTGGTGTTGATGGGAAACCACAGCCTTGTTGCTTCCGCTATATGGATTGTGGTAATAGTATTTACGTTACGTTATACATGTGATTTACCTCTGTTATAAATCCTTCGAGTACTGTGTGTGTCAGCATACTGATCCAGGGATGACACATAAGCACAGAGACTTGATCCATTCGGGTCGGGTCGCTACAAGAGTGTGGGTGAAAGGATAAGTGGAGGAGGGTCACCGTGGGCCCACGAGGCAGGGGCGCGCCCTCCACCCTCGTGGGCAGGTGGTTGACCCCCCTACTATGTTCTCAGTGCCAAATATTCTCAAATATTCTGGAAAAAATCATATTTAAATTTCAGGGCATTTGGAGAACTTTTATTTTCGGGGTATTTTTATATTGCACGGATAATCAGATAACGAATAAAAAATATTTGTTTTTATTTTATTTAATATAAATAGCAGAAAGTAAAAGTGGGGTACAAAAGGTTGTGCCTTCTAGTTTCATCCATCTCATGATCATCAAAAGGAATCCACTAACAAGGTTGATCAAGTCTTGTTAACGAACTCATTCCGAATAACATGGAACCAGAGAAATTTTGAATAACACTATGTTACCTCAACGGGGATATGCACATCCCCAATAATAAGAATATCATATTTCTTCTTGACAGTAGGAAGAGGAAATTCAAAACCTCCAAATATAATCGATGGAATTTTTCCAATAGAGTTGATACTATGAACTTGAGGTTGTTTCCTCGGAAAGTGTATCGTGTGCTCATTACCATTAACATGAAAAGTGACATTGCCTTTAGTGCAATCAATAATAGCCCCTGTAGTATTCAAAAAGGGTTTTCCAAGAATAAGAGACATACTATCGTCCACGGGCATATCAAGAATAACAAAGTCCGTTAAAATAGTAACATTTGCAACTACAACAGGCACATCCTCACAAATACCAACAAGTATAGCAGTTGATTTATCAGCCATTTGCAAAGATATTTCAGTAGGTGTCAAGTTATTCAAATCAAGTCTACGATATAAAGAGAGGGGCATAACACTAACACCGGCTCCAAGATCACATAAAGCGGTTTTAACATGGTTTCTTTTAATGGCGCATGATATAGTTGGTACTCCGGGATCTCCAAGTTTCTTTGGTATTCCACCCTTAAAGGTATAATTAGCAAGCATGGTGGAAATTTCAGCTTCCGGTATCTTTCTTTTATTTGTAAAAATATCTTTCATATACTTAGCATAAGGATTCATTTTGAGCATATTAGTTAATCGCATACGCAAAAAGATAGGTCTAATCATTTCAGCAAAGCGCTCAAAATCCTCATCATCCTATTTCTTGGATGGTTTGGGAGGAAAAGGCATGGGTTTCTGAACCCATGGTTCTCTTTCTTTACCATGTTTCCTAGCAACAAAGTATTTCTTATCATAACGTTGATTCTTTGATTGTGGGTTATCAAGATCAATAGCAGGTTCAATTTCTATATCATTATCATTACTAGGTTGAGCATCATCATGAACATTATTATTAGCATTATCACTAGTTTCAGGTTCATTACCAGATTGTGTTTCAGCATCAGAAATAGAAATATCATTTGGATTCTCAGGTGGTTTAATAACAGGTTCACTAGAAGCATGGAAAGTCCTATCATTTTTCTTTTTCTTCCTGTTAGAAGGACTAGGTGCATCTATATTATTTCTCTGAGAATCTTGCTCAATTCTCTTAGGATGGCCTTCAGGATACAAAGGTTCCTGAGTCATTCTACGACCTCTAGTCATAACTCTAACAGCATTATCATTATTCTTACTATTCAATTCATTGAGCAAATCATTTTGAGCTTTAAGTACTTGTTCTATTTGAGTGGTAACCATAGAAGCATGTTTACTAATAAGTTTAAGTTCACCTTTGAAATTAGCCATATAATCACCCAAGTGTTGTAGCATATTTGAATTGTATTTCAATTGTCTTTCAAAATATGCATTAAAGTCTTCTTGCTTAGCCATAAATTTATCAAACTCATCTAAGCATGGGCTAGCAAACTTAGTAAATGGGATTTCAGCTTTATCATATCTATAGAGAGAATTTACCTTTACTACCTGTGTCGGGTTATCAAGACCATGAGTTTCTTCAATAGGTAAAGGATTAAGATCATATGTTTCTTCAACAGGCGGTAAATTAAGACCCTGTATTTCTTCAATAGGAGGTAAATTCTTAACATCTTCAGCTTTAATACCTTTTTCTTTCATAGATTTCTTTGCCTCTTGCATATCTTCAGGACAGAGAAATAGAATACCCCTCTTCTTCGGAGTTGGTTTAGGAATAGGCTCAGGAATTGGCTCCGGATGTGTCCAATTATTTTAATTTATCAACATATTATTCAATAGAATTTCAACTTCATCCGGTGTTCTTTCCCTGAAAACAGAACCAGCACAACTATCCAGGTTATCTCTGGAAGCATCGGTTAGTCCATTATAAAAGATATCAAGTATTTCATTTTTCTTAAGAGGATGATCAGGCAAAGCATTAAGTAATTGGAGAAGCCTCCCCCAAGCTTGTGGGAGACTCTCTTCTTCAATTTGCGCAAAATTATATATATACCTTAAAGCAGCTTGTTTCTTATGAGCAGGGAAATATTTAGCAGAGAAGTAATAAATCATATCCTGGGGACTACGCACACAACCAGGATCAAGAGAATTAAACCATATCTTAGCATCACCCTTTAATGAGAACGGAAATATTTGAAGGATATAGAAGTAACGAGTTCTCTCATCAGTAGTGAACAGGGTGGCTATATCATTTAATTTAGTAAGATGTGCCACAATAGTAACTATATCAGATTCAACTAAAGTAACTATATCAGGATCAACAGAGAATTCATAATCCTTATCGGTAACACAGATAGGTGAAGTAGCAAAAGCAGGGTCAGGTTTCATTCTAGCATTTATAGATTGCTTGTTCCATTTAGCTAATAACCTCTTAAGTTCGTATCTATCTTTGCAAGCTAAAATAGCTAAAGAAGCTTCTTGATCAAAAACATAACCCTCGGGAATAACAAGTGATTCTTCATCATCACTTTCATCAATATTATTAGATTCAATATGTTCAATCTCTCTAGCCCTAGCAAGTTGTTCATCAAGAAATTCACCAAGTAGCACAATAGTATCAAGCATAGAAGTAGTTTCATCATAAGTATCATGCATAGCAGAAGTAGCATCGTCAATAACATGCGACATATCAGAAGAAGCAGTTTTAGGTGTCGCAAGCTTACTCAAAATAGAAGGTGCATCAAGTGCAGAGCTAGATGGCAGTTCCTTACCTCCCCTCGTAGTTGAGGGATAAATCTTGGTTCTTGGATCAAGTTCTTCATAATGATAAGCAGATATAAATCCCAAGTGACTCAAAGAATAGAGCTATGCTCCCCGGCAACGGCGCCAGAAAATAGTCTTGATAACCCACAAGTATAGGGGATCACAACAGTTTTCGAGGGTAAAGTATTCAACCCAAATTTATTGATTCGACACAAGGGGAGCCAAAGAATACTCTCAAGTATTAGCAGCTGAGTTGTCAATTCAACCACACCTGGAAACTTAATATCTGCATCAAAGTATTTAGTAGCAAAGCAATAATATAGTAGTGGTAACGGTAACAAAAGGTAACAGTAGTAAAAGTAATGTTTTTGGTATTTTGTAGTGATGATAGCAATAGAAACGGAAAAGTAAATAAGCGGAGAACAATATATGGAAATCTCGTAGGCAATGGATCGGTGATGGAGAATTATGCCGGATGCGGTTCATCATGTAACAATCATAACCTAGGGTGACACAAAACTAGCTCCAGTTCATTGATATAATGTAGGCATGTATTCCGAACATAGTTATACGTGCTTATGGAAAAGAACTTGCATGACATCTTTCGTCCTACCCTCCCGTGGCAATGGGGTCCTTACGGAAACTAAGTGATATTAAGGCCTCCTTTTAATAGAGTACCAGAACAAAGCATTAACACATAGTGAATACATGAACTCCTCAAACTACGGTCATCACCGATAAGTATCCCTATTATTTTCACTTCGGGGTTAACGGATCATAACACATAATAGGTGACTATAGACTTGCAAGATAGGATTGAGAACACTCATATATTGACGAAAACATAATAGGTTCAGATCTGAAATCACGGCACTCGGGCCCTAGTGACAAGCATTAAGCACAGCAAAGTCATAGCAACATCAATCTCAGAACATAGTGGATACTAGGGATCCAACCCTAACAAAACTAACTTGATTACATGATAGATCCCATCCAACCCATCACCGTCCAGCAAGCCTACGATGGAATTACTCACGCACGGCGGTGAGCATCATGAAATTGGTGATGGAGGATGGTTGATGATGACGATGGCGACGGATTCCCCTCTCTGGAGCCCCGAATGGACTCCAGATCAGCCCTCCTGAGAGGTTTTAGGGCTTGGCGGCGGCTCCGTATCGTAAAACGCGATGAATTCTTCTCTCTGATTTTTTTCTTCCTGAAACCCAATATATAGTTGGAGTTGGAGTTGGAGGAGCTCCAGGGGGCCCACGAGGTAGGGGGCGTGCCCCCACCCTCGTGGACAGGTGGTGGGCCCCCTGGCCTTCATCTTTTGCAGGTATTTATTATATTTTCCAAATAGTTGCTCCGTGAAGTTTCAGGTCATTCCGAGAATGTTTGTTTCTGCACATAAATAACACCATGGTAATTCTACTGAAAACAGCGTTTGTCCGGGTTAGTTCCATTCAAATCATGCAAGTTAGAGTCAAAAACAAGGGCAAAAGTGTTTGGTAAAGTAGATACGACGGAGACGTATCAGTATGCATCTGAATTCTGCAGGGACTTCCTCAGTCCTTCGGCTTCCTGTCGCATAACATCTGATTGATGTCTTTCAACTTGAAGTTGAGACTCAAGAAGCTGAACTGATTCAGGCAGCGAGTTCGAAGAGCTGGTGCCAGCAGTAGTAGCCAGTAACTCGAACACTACATCAAGACAGGACTTTGGGGTTGTCTCAGTGTCTTCAATATAGTTTTTATTAGCTTTCTTGGAGACCAACATGGATGTCTCACTATCTTGAACCTTATCTGCATTACTTCCTGTACCATTGCATAACAGGGTACTCTCCTCCAATATTTTATCCGCATTCTAAAAGAGAAACAAACAAACACATCACAGGTTTACAATGTAGTATATGAAACTCGTTTTGGTAAACCAGTTCCGTAGTAAGGTGGGCAGGATAACAGCATGAAACAAACATATATCTATGTAGTATTGTCACTGTATGGTCTATATCATTCTAGTTTATGTTGCCAAATCAAGATAGATACAGTTCGAATCATATCTATTTAAGACAAAGCAGCTTAGACAGAATATAAGTGTGGGAAACTACACATCAATAACAACACTTGTAAGGTGCATGACATGAGAATATAACTGTTTATTCAATTGAAACTGAAATCAACATAGGGCAAGTTACAACAGCAAACACGTTTGAGGGAGTCCTAGATTAGGGGGTCTCCGGACAGCCGGACTGTTGGACTATGAAGATACAAGATTGAAAACTTCGTCCCCTGTCCGGATGGAACTCTCCTTGGCGTGGAAGGCAAGCTAGGCAATATGGATATGGAGATCTCCTCCCTTGTAACTGACTCTGTGTAACCCTAGCCCCCTCTGGTGTCTATATAAACCGGAGGGTTTAGTCCGTAGGACAACATACAATCATACCATAGGCTAGCTTTTAGGGTTTACCCTCTACGATCTCGTGGTGGATCAACTCTTGTAATACTCATATCATCAAGAACAATCAAGCAGGATGTAGGGTATTACCTCCATCAAGAGGGCCCGAACCTGGGTAAACATCGTGTTCCCTGCTTCCTGTTACCATCCACCTTAGACGCACAATTCGGGACCCCCTACCCGAGATCCGCCGGTTTTGACATTGACAACGTTAAAGAAACAGGTTTAAAACATACATGTTGCGCCATTGGAGTTTCAGTTGCATCCTTCAAATTTGAAATTAGTTGGTATGAGTAAATACAGTGATGCAAGAGTAAAGTAGTATGAACCATAGCTACGGAACCTGACCTGAGAACAATTCTTCTTCTGCTTTAAGCGTTGACTTGGGGTTCGGAGTGGTGGTCCTCGTGCTTTGGGCACTGTAGTTGCCTTACTAACTGCTCGTGTTTGGGTGCTCTGTGGTGGAGACGGTGCTGTGTCAACGGGAACTGGGTTACTATCTGCTGGGGTTGGGGTTAGAAGGGGTGTAGCTGGTTCTCTGTCCAACTGGGTAGGGGTACAATCTGCGTGAGTCTGGGTTATGTGTGGTGGGGCTGGTTCTTGTGCAAGTACAGCCGTGGTTTTATCTCCATCGACAGGTAGCACGATCTTTTCTGAAGACCATGTTTTTACTCCCACAGATACTGCCATCACCCCCTCTAATTGAAATGGCTGATAAACAAGAAAAGTAATTGAATGTACATACATTGTAAGATAGACAGGTGAAATGGATAGTAGGGAAGAAACAGGGCATGAAATAATTCACATTTATGTTGTCTAACCAAACAGAATAGCAGGACATAATTTCACATATATGATGGCTAATTAAACAGGATAGCATGACACAATTTCACATGTATGATGGCTAACTAAACAGGATAGAATGACATACTTCAAAATATGATGACTGTAAACATGATGACATGATAAAACTATACGGTGTGTCTATTAAAGTGGTTGGCATGCCATAAATCACAAACATGCCTTCGATGGAAACATGATGGCATGATATAATTCACTGATAGAATGACATAATTCAAAATATGATGACTATGTGAACAGGATGAGATGATATAACTATATTATGTCTTTAGAAAATGGGTTGGCATGCCATAATTCAGATACATGTTGTCTATGTAAACATCATGGCATGATATAATTCAAATATATGATTTATATACTAAGGAAGTGAGCAGAGGGCAATCGCATATATGATGTGTCAACTAAGGAGATGGCATTCAATATCGTGTATATGATGTAAAAACTAAGCATTGCAATACAACATATGCATGATATGAGTAATATAACCCTGCCAAGTTTGAGCATACACCTCAGGGGGATAATAGGACTGGTCATCTGCCTCTGAATCCTCCTCTGAAGAGCTATCTGTAACCAGCAAGATATCTGCTTCACCAGGTAGCATTGTCTGCTCTGGAGACCTTGTTTTCACTCCAGATTTCTCCATCACCAATTCAAATGGCTGATGCACAGGAAGAGCAGTTGAATATACAAACATTGTCGACAAAAGCAATGAGAAATACAAAAAAAGGACGGCATGATATAATTCACATATATGACGCTTGGCTAAACAGCATGTCATTGCATAATTCACATATATAATGCCTTGCAACAAGATAGCATTACATAATTCACCTATATAATGTCTTGCAACAAGATGGCATTGCATAATTCACATATATGGCAATTAGACACTAAACAGGTGTCATTCACACAAAGCATGTCTAAACTAAGCAAATGACATAGCAATGCAAGATACCATACGCACGATATGAGCATCATAACCCTGCGAAGTTCGAGCATGCACCTCGGGGGGGGGGGGAATAGGACTGGTCATCTGTCTCTGAATCCTCCTCCGAGGAGCTATCTGTAACCAGAAAGACATGTGCTTCGTCAGATAGCATTGTCTGCTCTAAAGACCTTGTTTACACTCCAGATTTTTCCATGACCGTGTCGAATAGCTGATGCACAGGAAGAGTAATTGAATGTACTAAAATTGTTGACAAATTTAACACATAATAAAAAATGATGTAATGATATAATTCACATATAAGATGACTGGCTAACCAGGGTGGCATTACAAAATTCACATATATGATGCCTGGCTAAACAAGATGGCATTCACATATACGATAAATAAATTAAACAGATGGCATTGACACAAAGCATGTCTAAACTAAGCAGATGACATCTTTGATGTATACAATAAGCAATGCAAGGCACCATATGCATGATATTACCAACATCAGCATGCTAAGTTAGAGCGAAGACCTCATGGGATAAATAGGAGTGGTCTTCTGCTTCTGAATCCCCCTCAGAACAGTTATCTTCCTCTTGATTACGATCCAAAATGGGTGGAGGGGGGCTGCCTTTGCGCCCACCATGGAGCGACGTCTGCATGAAATTTTATTGCCACACAAGGCTCGTCTCTTTTGATCTACATGTTCAGTTCCATTGTGTACAATAACTGACATGCATAGGAATAAAACATAGTGAGATTATGTAAGGAGTTGATAACCCACAAGTATAGGGGATCGCAACAGTTTTCGAGGGTAGAGTATTCAACCCAAATTTATTGATTCGACACAAGGGAAGCCAAAGAATACTCAAGTATTAGCAGCTGAGTTGTCAATTCAACCACACCTGGAAACTTAATATCTGCAGCACGGTATTTAGTAGCAAAGTAATATGATAGTAGTGGTAATGGTAGCAAAAGGTAACAGTAGCAAAGGTAATGTTTTTGGTATTTTTTAGTGATTGTAAAAATAGCAACAGAAAAGTAAATAAGCGAAGAACAATATATGGAAAGCTCGTAGGCAATGGATCGGTGATGGAGAATTATGCCGGATGCGGTTCATCATGTAACAGTCATAACCTAGGGTGACACAGAACTAGCTCCAATTCATCAATGTAATGTTGGCATGTATTCCAAATATAGTCATACGTGCTTATGGAAAAGAACTTGCATGACATCTTTTGTCCTACCCTCCCGTGGCAGCGGGGTCCTTGCGGAAACTAAGGGATATTAAAGCCTCCTTTTAATAGAGTACCAGACCAAAGCATTAACACATAATGAATACATGAACTCCTCAAACTACGGTCATCACCGGGAGTGGTCCCGATTATTGTCACTTCGGGGTTACCGGATCATAACACATAGTAGGTGACTATTGACTTGCAAGATAGGATCAAGAACTCACATATATTCATGAAAACATAATAGGTTCAGATCTGAAATCATGGCACTCGGGCCCTAGTGACAAGCATTAAGCATAGAAAATCATAGCAACATCAATCTCAGAACATAGTGGATACTAGGGATCAAACCCTAACAAAACTAACTCGATTACATGATAAATCTCATCCAACCCATCACCATCCATCAAGCCTATGATGGAATTACTCACGCACGGCGGTGAGCATCATGAAATTGGTGATGGAGAATGGTTGATGATGACGACAGCGATGGATTCCCCTCTCCGGAGCCCCGAACGGACTCCAGATCAGCCCTCCCGAGAGGTTTTAGGGCTTGGCGATGGCTCCGTATCGTAAAACGCATTGAATGCTTCTCCTTGATTTTTTCTCCCCGAAAGTGAATATATAGAGTTGGAGTTGAGGTCGGAGGAGCTCCAGGGGGCCCACGATGTAGGGGGCGCGCACAGGGGGCAGGCGCCCCCCCCCACCCTCTTGGCTAGGGTGTGGGCCCCCTGGCCTTGATCTTTTGCCAGTATTTTTTATTATTTCCAAAAATACGCTCCGTGGAGTTTCAGGTCATTCCGAGAATTTTTGTTTCCGCACATAAATAACACCATGGCAATTCTGCTGAAAACAGCGTCAGTCCGGGTTAGTTCCATTCAAATCATGCAAGTTAGAGTCCAAAACAAGGGCAAAAGTGTTTGGAAAAGTAGATACGACGGAGACGTATCAACTCCCCCAAGCTTAAACCTTTGCTTGTGTAACATCCCAAAATTCTAAATTTTGGAATGTTATATTAAATAAATAGTTTAGATTGTTTGTTTGATTGTGGTGTGGTTGCTTCTGTGAAAATTGAGTGGATTTGAAACCTTTTGAAAGTTGAATGAGAGGGAATAAAAGGACTTTCCCAAAAAAAATTATTTGAATCCCTGCATAATTTTTAAGTTAAATTTTTTTCAACTTTCTCAGACAAAAAAATGAGAGGAGGAAAATGACACTCCAAAATCAGAGACAAGGTTCGACAATTTATTGGAAACTTAAATTCTATTTCTATTTTGGAGTATTGCAAAAAAGAGTTTTTTCTAAAGTATTTTATTAGAACTTGAAAAATAGTTCATGTTTTAGGATTTATTTTTCTGAAAATTTCTATATATTATATGCCTATATTAAGTTTATATTTAGTTTGTTTTCCTTAACTTTACCCTTTGTTTTTCTTTAAAAAAAAGAGCCCGCCAGGCTAGGCCAGGCGAACCGGCTGGCCCAACCCAGTGCTGGCGCTAGGGCTAGCGCTCGCACGAGAGGGACTCCCCAGGAGCCGCCGCCACCCCTCCCTCTCACGATCTCTCTCTCTCCCTCGTTTTTTTCTCTAGCGCATGGACCCACCCCGCTCTTTTCTTCTTCCCCACGTACATGTACAGAAACAGAAACCTATACGTACGTGACACCTCCACCGCGTCTGATCTTCGTGGAAAACCTATCCCGAGTCAACCCCTCGTCCAAGCCTCATGTCCTGTAAATAGTCACGACCCTCCTCTTCCAATTCCCCTTGAAACCCCTCACCAAAACTTACCGCATCGCACGCCCTCGTCGTTTGGATCTCTCTGGAGTTTACGCGTTCACCGGTCGATTCCGACGCGTGTAAGCATCATCGAAACTTTTCCTTCCATAGACTACTATCCCTTATCGTTGCGATCCTATTTGACATGTTTCAGACGTCCACAAAGCACCGGAGCCATCACCTCGAGCTCACAACACCGCCGAAGTTCACGAAGTTCACCTCAACGCTACGCTCAACCCCGACGTTCCCTCGCCTCACCGTCCACAGAAAATCGGACGCCCCCGAACCCCCGCATCATCTGGACATCCTCGCCGATGCTGCCGCCGACCAGAGCCCCGCCACCCACCGGCCTCTTCTTCTCTGCCTCGCTCGTTTCCTCTCTGTAAGCACGAACTCTCTCCTCTGGTTGCTAGTGTTTTTTTCTCTTTAGATCAAAACGTTGTGTTAGATTAGATCGTTTTATTTTCATTAGAACGGTTCTAGTTACGGTTTTTTGTAGCGGTTTAGTACGGTTCTGATCAAACCAACTGATCGGTTTTATTCTATAGAAAAATAAACGCACATGTACGTATTGTTAAGTTTCACCCGAGCGTTTGGTAGTTACAGATCGCACCCCCCGTAGGCCCAATAGCGCCCGTTTGGTTTTTTTCTCTGTATTTTCGTTTCTGTCTTTAAAACAGAAAAGTTTCAGTTTCGTAAATTCTATATCTCTTAGGATATTTAGATTTTTTGATTGATTCTTTTTGCTCTAGTCTGCAAATTTCCTAATGTTTCTGTACAAAATAGATTCGGCCATGTTTTAGATTTTTTAAAAAAATTATATGGGTTTTAGTCAGATTAGTATTTCTGCTATATTATGAGCTAGAATTAATATTTTTAGGTGATTCTTTTTGCCACTGCTTTGTTTTGACCTTGCGTAGCAGTAGGATTAATTTGGGTATTTATAGATTTTATTGAAATTAGTTTTTCATGAAAACAACACTGCGCTAGTTATTTTTAACTTGCTGTTGTTTTCTGTTGTTTTAATTATTTTAAAATTTATTTTCACCTCTGTTATATTTTGGTTCAGATTGGTTTCTGTAGTATTAGAGGGTGAACTTTTATTTATAGAAAAATAAATGTTTTATTTTTTCCTTACTAGTTTTGTTTTAAGCATAATTAGAGTTTTAATTTAGCGTTTTATGTGTTTCCTTTTGCTAGTAAAACTTTATGAAAAATACTTTATGTTAACTTAGTTGATTTAAATTTTATTTTCTATTAAAATTATTAGTTTAGTATTTTCTTTGTTAAGTTTTGCTTAGGACAAAACTGTTTTGTGATATGTCTTAGAGTTTTCTTTAGTAGTTTTGTTGTGTAGTTTTCCTTTGTTCTTATTTGGTGTCCCTGGTTGTTTTGCAATCTATTTATTGGTTTTATTATGAGTGTGTTTTATTATGAGTGTTAGAGTTTCTTGCTAGTATATTTGCTTATATGAATGCTATGTTTGACTATATAGATTTTCAACGGAGTGACGAATAGTTCTACTAAGTCATTATTCTGAGAGCGTTGTTATCTTCATCAAGTAATACCAGGCAAGTTCACTTTGACCATGTTTTTCATACCTATGTTTTATTTGCATGTAGTAGCACCCTTTCAACAATCCCTCTAGTAGTGTTATTGAACTTGTAGTTGAGTAGAATGCATGAGGTAGGAACCCATCTACCTGTTACCAAGCCCGGGACATTATATAGTTTTAATGCAACGCTATAGTAGGCAGGGTTTGGTATGAGTGCACGAGAGTGGTGTGAGAATGGAGGACTCCACGCCAATGATGACAACTCCATGATGACATCTGCAAGGACTGCATTTTCAAGGCCTCGAGACTTCAAGACCTTGAGATTTCGAGACTCGAGACAAGAATTCAATACACACTACTAGGTGAAGGATGGTTGATGTCACCCTGGAGAAACTAGTGGATGGCCGGGATTCATGGAGAAGTGCCATGACATCTTGTGGAAAGCTTCACCCAGAATCAAAGAGACGAAAGAATACTTCATGCCCGGAAGCTTACCTGTGCAACCGCAAGTCACTATGGGCTCTGGCTTGGTTGACCCTAGTGGTGACTCTAGCTGGGACGGTGCTAGCTAGTAGATGTAGAACTCCGGTAGGATTGGATGAGCATCGGACAGTGGTCAGGGGAACTCTTTGGAAAACCACGTTTCAGTCTTCTTGTTCTCAAACACCCTGAAGTGCGAGAACGTAAAAAGAAGGATCGAATCTTGCGGGTAAAATGTACAAACCTCTGCAGAGGGTTTAAACCTAATCGATTAGCCGTGTCCCTGATTACGGACAATTTGAGCATCTGGACTTGGATCTATCTCGGAACGCTCAACACCGAACCGTTAATTTAATTGTGGGCAACTTATGATGATTTGGTCTATGAGACATCGGTTGGCGGAACCATGTCGTGATAGAAAACTCCGTAGTACAGACTCTGGTTAATTCCTTTGATGTAGGGAAAATAAAACCAGCTTTTATGCAAACAAAACTCAGATACAGAGTCACAAAGCCATATTGCATATAGTATAGTTTATCATCTGTTTTTATTACAGTGATCTTGCCAGTACATTCAATGTACTGACCTACACGGCTGCAACATCTCATGTTGCGGATATGTTTCTTCTGATGAGTAAGAGTACAGTACAGGGTTACGGTCTACACTCAACCTGCCGATGGCGTTGATGGGACTCCACACCCGATTGTTTGTTTGTGCTGAGACTTATGAGGTATATATATCAGTTTTACGTTATTTATGCATGTGATTGCACTTTGATATATACACTGATGTACTGTGTGTGCCAGCATACCAATCCAGGGATGGCACGGATACACAGAGACTTGACGTCTGAGGTCGGGTCGCTACAGAGATGGTATTAGAGCACATGTTGACTGTAGGACGTGACCCTAGAAATCGGAAAGCCCCTAGGACAGGAAATCTCTGAAACTTTATTTTCAAAAGAATACATTACTTCTCAGCTTTTCTGATTTTATCAAATAGTCCCTCTTACCTCAAATATTTAGACTATTCCCTTTCGACCACTCTGAGGATCAACTGAAGCCACCGTGAGAATTACAAGATATCGGACAACCGATGACCTCTTCAAAGTAAAGAGGATTTCACCTTGCATTAGAAGGGTTGACGCTACAAGAGTTGAAGACTCGAAGACTTAAAGAATTTGAAGACTCTAAAGATTTATTTGACCTTTAGAGGACCAAACCCCTGTTATATACTTACATCAGATGCGACGATTCGTGAGTTGTCTCGTGTTTGATGTTTCTCGACAGCCACAAATAAAACCCATTTTAAAAATTATTGTTTGCATTGTGTGTATCTCTCTCTACCTCCCATATCTCATCCCAAAATCCTTGGATCGAATAGATGGTGAATGAAGAAGGACTAGTATTCTCTGGACCAATGACTCAAAGGGAGGTAGAACTATGGATTCAGAATATGGAGGATCACTTCAGGAACAACTTGATTGGAAGCAAGTATGAGGTTCAATACGCTCTTCGGTACTTTACAAAAAGTGCTGCAACCTAGTGGAAAATGCATCAAGCCATACAAGGATGCAACGGAGCAAGAACTTGGGAGGAATTCAAGAAGACTCTGTTAAGATCTCATCTCATCTGGAAGCACTGGGATAACCCGATGAAGAAACCTTGTGCCTGCAAGATTTGCGGAGAAATAGGACACACCAATGAAGAACACAAGGATGGATGCCCTCATTGTGATGGAAATCACCCAGCTGAAGAATGCCCAACTAGGCAGGTTACTTGTTTCCTGTGTGAAGGAACTACACACTACCCTGCTCAATGTCAGATTTACCCCAAGGTACAAGAAATTACCAAGCAGCGGAAGGAAGCCATGAAAGAAGCCCTCCAGGAAAGTTTAGAAGAACCCGTGATGGAGGAAGTTATTGAAGACCCTGATGGTGAAGGCCTAAACAGATTTTTCGCCCAAGCCTGCTACTCATGTGGAGAAGAAGGACATTTTTTTAGAGTATTGGATGAAGGAAAGCCAAGAGTATCTCAGAGACTTCCCGACAGCAGAAGTGAAGTTTGACCCTCAACAAATAGAAGCTCTGATCATTACGAAGAAATCCAGGAAGAGAAAACGAAGGCATCCTCAAAACAACCCAATTTCTGATGAGAAGGACCTGAGTCATATCACTTGTTACAGATGCAAGGATTTAGGTCATTATGCTAGCAAATGCCCAGCAAGGAAGCCAACAACCCAAGGAGCCAAGATAACCACTAGGAAGCCCCTGGATTTTTCTGAAGTCTTTTGTTTACGCTGCAAAGGAGTAGGACATTTTCCCAAAGAATGTTTAGACCGAGGAAAGCTTGAGCAGAGTAGTTGAGATCTTGATATTGGAATAAAGCATATAATGAATGTGGAATACACTTTTATTTTTGGGGTTGTTGAGTTGAGTTATGAAATGGAAATTGTAATAGCTCATGAAGCAATAAAAGTTGATGTGGTTGGAATCTCATGTGAAATGTTATGAGTTGTTGTTGATTGTGAGTGCCTCTCTCATTATCTCACCCAGACTTAAACCTTGAACCCATGGACAAGCTGACCCCAAACCTTTCCCAAACACAAAAAAATCACATTTCACCCAAGGAACAACATACATTACCCTGAGTACCCCTTATATATTATACCTTCAGATAACAAGCATGTACGCGTCTTTTCTCAAGGGCCCGGAAAAGATCATGACCCTGACTAGTGATCAGGATTACCCAAAGATCCTGAAGGACATGATGAAACATATTCATCTTGAAGGAGATGCAGTCTACAAGGGTTATCCTTTCATGCAGAATGGAGTTGAGCTTTGGTACGTGGAGTTACACCTCCACCGTGTGAAGGGAGTTTTCCCAAAGACTATGGGTCAATACTTTTTCATTTCTTGAGTACCATGAGCAACATTCTTCGACTATGTTCGTGAAGCTGCTTTGGAAACCATACATCAGATTGGAGAAATACTTGAAGCAAGACTCCGGCACACTCAGGAATACCTGAGAGAGGTACATGTAGAGATGATGGAGATGAAGCTGGTGGCCACCATGATGAAGCAGAAGATCGATGATCTCAAGGACCACCTCAAACAATTCCAGTGGGATTGAAGCATATTCAAGTAGGGAAAATGAATAAAGATGGAAGTAATGCTTGACCATACCAAACGGTGGATGGCAACATTTGTAATAAAGTACTTTTGGAATTTGAATTTTGAGCAGTGATTAAGGATGTAATATAGGATTTGACATGAAGAGAGTATGAATTATGGATGCACCAGTACAACTTATTTTTGTGGTAATACCCTATGAGGACACCTGACCAATGGAAAAGGAAATGTGTCCCACAGATTGGAGTTTGGAAAAAAAATAGTTGGAGTTTTTTTCTTTTGATACGATGGTTATGAAGAAACAGAGTACTATTGGATTTAAAGGAGGTGTAATATGGAACAAGAGTTACTCCAAGGATGAGTTAAACTTGTACAAGTGTTGAAGTGGGCCATAACCCACAGGCCCAGGATTTGAAAAGGAACAGACGTAACCTTGATGAAGGAAGAAATTTGGAAGAATCGATGATTCAATCAGCATACGTTTACTAGGAGTATACGCAAAAACATGAGAGTCGTGAAGAACGATAGATGTTTTTTCAACTTGCAGAAATAATGGAATTACCCGAACCCAGTTCGAGGACAAGAGAAATTCTGCAATGCTTGTGATAATGACCGAGTATTAGAAACGTGAGATTCGCTAAACCTTATACAGGGTAATGATTTGGGTGCGGAATGGATTGATCACCATACTGGCTTACTCTCGTCATTCGCTCTTGCTATTTGGAATGGTAAATCTGAGTGCCTTACCCATAGTAGAGAGACGACGATATCAAACCTTGTTTAAACCTTAGAATAGCATGCTAAGAAACCTTGGTACCAGGCAGTCATTGCCAATCGCAGGTATATGGTGAGATTCAACCAAACCCATTTTCTGCAGGAAAAACCATACATGGTTGACCACCATAAGAATTTCGATAGTTATTCAGTATTAGCGACAGACCAGTCAGCTAAGAAGACCCAGTCTCGGAAGAACGTCACCAGATGAAAGGACATGTGTTTGAGGAAAAAGGTTATGCCCCGACTGGAAGAGCACCAGTGAAAGAGTTATTCCGGAGAATATGAGAAGACCGACAACGTCAACCGAAAGGATGGAGTACATGAATTTTGTCAGAACCATAGCATTGCTTTCAAGTGTGGTAGCACCCCAGACCTCTCTGGTCGATGGATTTGCTGGAAGACCCCAAACCCTAACCCTTTTCTTGCCAGCCTCTTCGAATCTCGAGGACGAGATTCATTTTAAGTGTGGTAGGTTTGTAACATCCCAAAATTCTAAATTTTGGAATGTTATATTAAATAAATAGTTTTGATTGTTTGTTTGATTGTGGTGTGGTTGCTTCTGTGAAAATTGAATGGAATTTGAAACCTTTTTAAAAGTTGAATGAGAGGGAATAAAAGGACTTTCCCAAAATTTTCTATTTGAATCCCTACGTAATTTTTAAGTTTAAATCTTTTCAACTTTCTCTGACAAAAAAAATGAGAGGAGGAAAATGACACTCCAAAATCAGAGACAAGGTTCGACAATTTATTGGAAACTTAAATTCTATTTCTATTTTGGAGTACTGCAAAAAAAGAGTTTTTTCTAAAGTATTTTATTTGAACTTGAAAAATAGTTCATGTTTTAGGATTTCTTTTTCTGAAAATTTCTATATATTATATGCCTATATTAAGTTTATATTTAGTTTGTTTTCCTTGAGTTTACCCTCTGATTTTTTTCTAAAAAAAGAGCCTGCCAGGCAAGGCCAGGCGCACCGGCCGGCCCAACCCAGCGCCGGCGCTAGGGCTAGCGCTCGCACGAGAGGGACTCCCCAGGAACCGCTGCCACCCCTCCCTCTCACGATCTCTCTCTCTCTCCCTCGTTTTTTTCTCTAGCGCATGGACCCCACACCGCTCTTTTCTTCTTCCCCACATACATGTACAGAAACAGAAACCTATACGTACGCGACGCCGCCGCTGCGTCCGATCTTCGTGGAAAACCTATCCCGAGTCAACCCCTCGTCCAAGCCTCATGTCCTATAAATAGTCACGACCCTCCTCTTCCAATTCCCCTGGAAACCCCTCGCCAAAACTCACCGTATCACACACCCTCGTCATTTGGATATCGCCGGAGTTTACGTGGTTCACCAGTCGATTCCGACGCGTGTAAGCATCATCGAAACTTTTCCTTCCATATACTACTATCCCTCATCGTTGCGATCCTCTTTGACATGTTTCGGACGTCCAGAAAGCACCGGAGCCATCACATCGAGCTCACAATGCCACCGAAATTCACAAAGTTCACCTCGACGCTACGCTCAACCCCGACGTTCCCTCGCCTCACCGTCCATAGAAAATCGGATACCCCGAACCCCGCATCACCTGGACATCCTCGCCGACGCTGCCGCCGACTACAGCCTCGCCGCCCACCGGCCTCTTCTTCTCTGCCTCGCTCATTTCCTCTCTATAAGCACGAACCCTCTCCTCTGGTTGCTAGTGTTTTTTTCTCTTTAGACCGAAACATTGTGTTAGATTAGATCGGTTTAGTAGATCGTTTTATTTTCATTAGAACGGTTCTAGTTACAATTTTTTTGTAGTGGTTTAGTACGGTTCTGATCAAACCAGCTGATCGGTTTTATTCTATAAAAAATAAACGCACGTGTACATATTGTTAAGTTTCACCAGAGCTTCGCACCCCCGTAGGCCCAATAGCGCCCGTTTGGTTTTTTCTTCTGTATTTTTGTTTCTGTTTTTAAAACAGAAAAGTTTCAGTTTCGTAAATTCTATATCTCTTAGGTTATTTAGAGTTTTTGATTGATTGTTTTTGATCTAGTCTTCAAATTTCCTAAAGTTCCTGTACAAAATAGATTCGGCCATGTTTTAGTTTTAAAAAATTGTTTTATGTGGGTTTTAGTCAGATTAGTATTTCTGCTATATTATGAGCTAGAATTAATATTTTTAGGTGATTCTTTTTGCCACTGCTTTGTTTTGACCTTGCCTAGAAGTAGGATTAATTTGGGTATTTATAGATTTTATTAAAATTAGTTTTTCACGAAAACAACACTGTTCTAGTTATTTTTAACTTGATGTTGTTTTCTGTTGTTTTAGTTATTTTAAAATTTATTTTCACCTCTATTATATTTTGAGAGCGTTGTTATCTTCATCAAGTAATACCAGGCAAGTTCACTTTGACCATGTTTTTCATACCTATGTTTTATTTGCATGTAGTAGCACCCTTTCAACAATCCCTCCACTAGTGTTATTGAATCTTGTAGTTGAGTAGAATGCATGAGGTAGGAACCCATCTCCCTGTTACCAAGCCCGGAATGTTATATAGTTTTAATGCTACGCTATAGTAGGCGGGATTTGGTATGAGTGCACGAGAGTGGTGTGAGAATGGAGGACTCTACGCCAATGACGACAACGCCATGATGGCATCTGCAAGGACTGCATTTTCAAGGCCTCAAGACTTCAAGACCTCAAGATTTTGAGACTCGAGACAAGAATTCAATACACACTACTGGGTGGAGGACGGTTGATGGGCACCCTGGAGAAACCAGTGGATGGCCGGGATGCATGGAGAAGCGCCATGACATCTTGCGGAAAGCTACACCCAGAATCAAAGAGACGGAAGAATACTTCATGCCTAGAAGCTTACCTGTGCAACCGCAAGTCACTATGGGCTTTGGCTTGGTTGACCCTAGTGGTGACTCTGGTTGGGACGGTGCTAGCAGATGTAGAACTATGGTAGGATTGGATGAGCACCGGACAGTGGTCAGGGGAACTCTTTGGAAAACCATGTTTCGGTCATCGTGTTCTCAAACACCCTGAAGTGCGAGAACGTAAAAAGAAGGATTGAATCTTGCGGGTAAAGTGTACAAACCTCTGCAGAGGGTTTAAACCTAATCGATTAGCCGTGTCCCCGGTTACGGACAATTTGAGCATCTGAACTTGGATCTATCTCGGAACTCTCCACACCAGACTGATAATTTAATTGTGGGTAACTTATGATGATTTGGGCTATGAGACATCGGTTGGCGGAACCATGTCGTGATAGAAAACTCCATAGTACAGACTCTGGTTAATTCCTTTGATGTAGGGAAAATAAAACCAGATTTTATGCAAACAAAACTCAGATACAGAGCCACAAAGCCATATTGCATATAGTATAGTTTATCATCTATTTTTCTTATAGTGATCTTGCCGGTACATTCAATGTACTGACCTACACGGCTGCAACGTCTCATGTTTGTAGCGACCCGACCTCAAACGGTCAAGTCTCTGTGCTTCAGTGTCATCCCTGGATCGGTAATGCTGACACACACAGTACTCGAGGATTTATAACAGAGTAGCAATCACACACTTATTACATCGAATGTCTCCAAAGAGAACTTATTACAATAAATATGGCTTAAGGCCATCTAATACGATAACATCGGAAGGCTTGCAAGATAAAGTGAGTCCATCAACTCCAACGGCATAGCTGAGCTTCATGGCAACGACCTAATGAACCTTACTCCTCGTCTGAAAAGTTTGCAACATAATACGTTGGAACCCGAAAACGGGTCAGCACATGGAATATGCTGGCAAAGCAACACAGTAGATCAAGAACAGAATAATACTATCACTACATGCATATTTGGCTGGTGGAAAGCTCTATGGTTATAGTTTTTGCGAAAAGCCAATTTTTCCCTACAATAAAGGAATAGATTTTATTTAACTATCATGGTAGTTGAAACATCATTGAGAAGGTCCCTCCAACTCAATCCCAATTAAAGTATTTAACAACCCAACAATATTAATTTAAAAGTGATGAGATACTTAAGATACTCCAAGTACTAGATACTCAAGATGTCCATAACCGGGGACACGACTAACCATGATGAATTTGTACACTCTACAGAGGTTTGCGCACTTTTCCCCACAAGACTCGATCGCCTCCATTGAATTTCTTGCACTACATGATGTTTGAGAAACGGATGATCGAGACACAGTCTTTCAGAAACATTAACTATCTACTCCGGGCAGACCATACCAAACCTACAACCCACTACCTGGTGATCCACCTCTTCAAGAGCTTCATGTAACATACTCAACTTTGCTAGACCCCATAATAGCTTGTGGCTACACACGGAAGTTTCTAGCATGAATCATCTCAGTTCCCTTTCAGCCTGGGTGGCGGTCCATAGGAAGATCACACGGGTACTCCGGGATTTCCAAAAATACAGGCAACACTGGGTACTCCAGGTGCCTCAATCCACCTAGATGTGTATTTAAGTTGCCACCTTAAGTTGAACCATTAATTAACAGTCTCACATTTGTCATGGATTTCACTCTCCCAAATCACGTCTACGAGCATAGCATAGCAATATAAGCAATTCGTATAAGTTACTCCGAAGGTTTGAATATAACAGGGCAATAGGTTCTACCTCATCAACTACTTCCCAACCCACAAGTTAATAACATACTAACCATGCAATGTTTGAGGATTGGAACTAATGCATAAAAACTGGGTGATAAAGGGATATGATCAAAGTGTTACTTGCCTTGCTGACGATCCGCGAAACCTAGGGACTCTAAATAACACGATTCGCACTCCGGGAATTCTATCGCAAACAAACAATAGCATACATAAGCAATCAAGCAAAGAGACACGGGTAAAACTCATATAAGAAGATCTACCAGAAAGTTCAACTTAAGAACTCCGGTTTGCAAAAAGAATCAAATCAAACGGAGCAACAAAACTCAAACGGCGAAAGAAACAAGATCCGTTTACTAATCTAGACCTAGGTCAAATTTTATAGTAGCAAAAGCTTGTTCAAGTTGGTTAAACGAAAATAGGGTCTCGAGATGAAGATCTAGGCGCTTGAATCGCCTGATTCTGACAAACGAGCGAAAAGATAAACTAGAACGAAAATCGGATCAGAAATCATGATCAGAAATAATCATGGAAAAATCCGATTAAAAAGACTGACGAACAGGCTAACGAACGAGCGTTCGTTATCTGTAACTAACAAGCGAAAACGTTCGTCAAAACGAACGTACGGACGAACATCCGCTAAAAAGAAAAACCGGGAAAAACCGGCGAACCGATCTAAAAAACGAACTAGGGTTTTCTTAAAAAAACTGAATCGGTTTTCTTTTTTTTAAAAGACCGGCAGCTACTTCGTCGGTCCGGCGAGACGCGGAGGCGGCGGCGCGGCAGCAGGGTGAGGCGGCGGTGGTGGGTGTGACTGGAAGGGGGGGCCGGGGGGGGGGGGGAGGGGAGTCCGGCTCGGACTCCTCGAGTCGGCGGCGGCGCGGCGCGGCCAGTCTCCTGGAAGGAGATGATGCGCGGAGAGGTGGGCCGGCGGCTGGGCTTCGGCCCAGTTAGCCTCTGTGCACTTTTTTTTAAATAATTCCACCGAACAGAAAAAAAAATCCTAGAAAACAAAATAAAAATCTAAAAATGCCAAAACAAATTTTCACCATCTAAATGAAATATTTAGAACGAGATGAACATTTTCTTAGCCCTAAAATGCAACTTTGAAAACGTGCAATTTTTCTAATGCAAACAAAATCCAAATAAAAAATGAATAATTGATTTTAGTATTTTTTCCTCCAATATTTCATTTATTTGGGAGAAGTCATATTATCTCCTCTCATATATTTTATTATGAAATATTTTTGGAGAGAAAAATAATTAAAACCAAAATCCTCGTTTCAATATTTGATAAAAATCAAATTTGAAAACCGGGGAAATTGCCAACTCTCTTCGAGGGTCCTTGAGTTGCTTAGGATTTCAAGGATCACGAGACGAAAAGCAATAAAATATGATATGCAAGAATGATCTATGTATAACATTCCAAATTGAAAATTTGGGATGTTACAATGTTGCAGATATGTTTCTTCCGACGAGTAAGAGTACGGTTTACGGTTACGGTCTACACTCAACCTGCCGATGGCGTTGATGGGACTCCACACCCGATTGTTTGTTTGCGCTAAGACTTATGAGGTATATATATCAGTTTTACGTTATTTATGCATGTGATTGCACTTTGATATATACATTGATGTACTGTGTGTGCCAGCATACCGATCCAGGGATGGCACAGATACACATGGACTTGACCATCTGAGGTCGGGTCGCCACAGCTTGTCCTCAAGCAATTCAGTTGATAAACTGAAAGCGATAAAGAAAAACTTTTACAAACTCTGTTTGCTCTTGTTGTTGTAAATATGTAAAGCTAGCATTCAAGTTTTCAGCAAAGGTTATAAACTAACCATATTCACAAGAATGCTTAGGTCTCATGTTTACTCATATCAATGGCATAATCAACTAGCCAGCAATAATAATAAATCTCGGATGATAACACTTTCTCGAAACAATCATAATATGATATAACAAGATGGTATCTCGCTAGCCCTTTCTGAGACCGCAAAACATAAATGCAGAGCAACTTTAAAGATCAAGGACTGAGTAGACATTGTAATTCATGGTAAAAGAGATCCAGTCAAGTCATAGTCAATGTAAACTAACAGTAATGAATGCAAATGACAATGGTGCTCTCCAACTGGCGCTTTTTAATAAGAGGATGATGACTCAACATGATAGTAAATAGATAGGCCCTTCGCAGAGGGAAGCAGGGATTTGTAGAGGTGCCAGCCATTTTCTTGTGAGTGAGGAGCGGAGTCCACTCCTCTTGAGAATAACCCTCCTAACATGGAAGATATGGACAACCCTCGTTGATACATGAGCTATTCGAGCATACAAAACAAAATGTTTATTTGAAGTTTTAGAGTTTGGCACATACAAATTTACTTGGAACGGCAGGTAGATACCGTATATAGGTAGGTATGGTGGACTCATATGGAATAACTTTGGGGTTTATGGAGTTGGATGCACAAGCAGTATTCCTGCTTAGTACAGGTGAAGGCTAGAAAAAGACTGGGAAGCGACCAGGTAGAGCGACAACAGTCATGAACATGCATTAAAATTAATCAACACCGGATGCAAGCATGAGTAGGATATAATGCACCATGAACATAAATATCGTAGAGGCTATGTTGATTTTGTTTCAACTACATGCGTGAACATGTGCCAAGTCAAGCCACTCGAATCATTCAAAAGAGGATACCACCCTATCATACCACATCACAACCATTTTAATAGCATGTTGGCATGCAAGGTAAACCATTATAAGCTCCTAGCTAATTAAGCATGACACAAGAAACTATGATCTCTAGTTGTCATTGCAAACATGTTTATTCATAATAGGCTGAATCAGGAACGATGAACTAATCATATGTACAAAAACAAGAGAGGTCGAGTTCATACCGGCTTTTCTCATCTCAGTCAGTCCATCATATATCGTCATAATTGCCTTTCACTTGCACGACCGAACGATGTGGATAATAATAATAATGCACGTGCATTGGACTAAGCTAGAATCTGTAAGCATTCAATAAATAGGAGACGACAAGGAAATGTGGGCTCTTTTGTCAAATCAACAATAATGCATATAAGAGCCACTTCAACAATTTAATTATGGTCTTCTCCTATCGACCCCCAAAGAAAAGAAATAAAACTATTTACACGGGAAAGCTCCCAACAAGCAAAATAAGAACAGGAAATCTTTTTGGGGTTTCTTTTTAATTACTACTACAAGCATGGAAATTAAAACTAGCTAAAAGCTACAACTAATTTTTTTGGTTTTTCTTAAGGTTTATTAAGCACACAAGAAGAACGCATGAAAAGGAAATAAACTAGCATGGGTAATACAATGAAAAAGTATGAGCATCGACATCTAGTAATGAGTGTGTGAGCATGAATGTAATGTCAGTGAGAAATACGTACTCCCCCAAGCTTAGGCTTTTGTCCTAAGTTGGTCTAATGCCACGGATGGCCTGGCGGATATCCAAAGTTGTAGTTGGGGTCGTACTGAGATGCAGCAGTCATTGCATCGTGGGTTGCAGCTTGGAGGCGAGCTATCTCAGCTCTCCTCTTATACTCTTCCGCCTCCTCTCTGGTTATACAATATCTACCTTTTTCCTGAAAGTCAAAGAAAGTAGAAGCAGGGAGAGCGACATGATAGGTGCGTCGTCTGTCAAAGATTAGTCGGTACTGGAGGAACTGATCATTCCTCTCAACAAACTGATGACGAACCATAGCCTCATAATCCAAATAAGCAGGAGGCAACTCAATATCATCCTCACGTATGGTTATACCAAGAAAATTAGCTATGCGGGTTGCATAAATTCCACCAAAGAAATCTCCATTAAATCTATTAAGATGCAACCTATGTGCAACAATGGCTCCCAAATTATAAGATTTATATCCTAACACAACACTCCTAAGAATACTGAGGTCGGGCACACACATGTGACATGCTTCATCTTTACCGTTAATGCATCTACCTATGAAGAGAGCAAAATAATGTATAGCAGGAAAGTGAATGCTCCCTATGGTAGCTTGTGCTATATCTCTAGAGTCCCCCACAGTTATATTAGCAAGAAAATCTCTAAATTCAGATTTGCGAGGTTCACTAGCACTACCCCACTATGGAAGTTTGCAAGCAGTGGTAAAATCCTCTAAGTCCGTAGTGTAAGAATTTTCATAAAGATCGAACAGGACAGTTGGAGAATTGCGTGAAGATGAAAATTCAAACCTCCTCACAAAGGAACTAGTGAGATAGTGGTACTGGCGGCACTTTTCCTCCTCGAAGCTCACAAGATCAGGGTTGCGCAAATATGCTTTATATTATTCCTTGATTCCTGCTCGATCCATAAAGTCCTCTGAAGGCCATTCACAGGGCCCCACTGGAGCGTTCCTTGGTGGCTCATCGTCAGCATCACGCATTGCAAGCTTGGGTCCTTGCTTCCTTGAAGAACCACCTTGGTACATTTTCCTAAGCATATTTCTCCCTCTGAAAAATTTCTGAAATTTTTAGTAACTTTAAATAAAAGTAAGCCAGGCTCAACAAAATTGATAGCAACTACACCTACAAGTGCCTAGAGAATATATCATGCATTAGAACTACTTGGAACCATATAAATTTGACATGCAAGCTCAAGAACATGGTCACCTAGGCAGGACAA
This sequence comes from Triticum urartu, assembly GCF_003073215.2. NCBI lineage: Eukaryota > Viridiplantae > Streptophyta > Magnoliopsida > Poales > Poaceae > Triticum > Triticum urartu. The sequence continues at coordinate 70,588 of NW_024116406.1, read as the reverse complement.
ATTTGCAATGAATAAAGCACTAGAACAAAAACTAATTGGACCAATGGAGGAGTCGCATACCAAGGAACAATCCCCCAAAGCAGTTTTTGTGACAGCTGCTTTGAGCAAGGAGATCGAAAAAGGCAGCAAAACGAGCTTGGACTCGGGTTTGAGCTGGATAATGGTGTTTGTGGGAGGAAGAAGGAGTGTGTGGGTGCAGGAATAAGTACAGGAGGGCCACCATGGGCCCACGAGGTAGGGGGCGTGCCCAGGGGGTAGGGCGCGCCCTCCACCCTCATGGCTAGGTGGATGCCACCCCCTACTGTGTTCTCAATGCCAAATATTCTCAAATATTTTCCAGAAAAATCATATTTAAATTTCAGGGCATTTGGAGAACTTTTATTTTCGAGGTATTTTTATATTGCACGGATAATTCAAATAACAGACAAAAAATACTATTTTTACTTTATTTAATATGAATAACAAAAGTAAAAGGAGGGTACATGGGGTTGTGCTTTCTAACTTCATCCATCTCATAATCATCAAAAGGAATCCATTAACAAGGTTGATCAAGTCTTGTTAACAAACTCATTCCGAATAACATGGAACTAGAGAATTTTCGAATAACACTAGGTTACCTCAATGGGGATATACACATCCCCAACAATAAGAATATCATATTTTTTCTTGACAGTAGGAAGAGGAAATTCAAAACCTCCAAAAATAATTGATGGATTTTTTCTAATAGAATTGATACTGTGGACTTGAGGTTGTTTCCTCGGAAAGTGTACCGTATGCTCATTACCATTAACATGAAAAGTGACATTGCCTTTGTTGCAATCAATAACAGCCCCTGCAGTATTCAAAAAGGGTCTTCCAAGAATAATAGACATACTATCGTCCTCGAGAATATCAAGAATAACAAAGTCCGTTAAAATAGTAACGTTTGCAACCACAACAGGCACATCCTCACAAATACTGATAGGTATAGCAGTTGATTTATCAGCCATTTGCAAAGGTATTTCAGTAGGTATCAACTTATTCAAATCAAGTCTATGATATAAAGAGAGAGGCATAACACTAACACCGGCTCCAAGATCACATAAAGCAGTTTTAACATAGTTTCCTTTAATGGAGCATGGTATAGTGGGTACTCCTGAATCTCCAAGTTTCTTTGGTATTCCACCCTTAAAAGTATAATTAGCAAGCATGGTTGAAATTTCAGCTTCCGGTATCTTTCTTTTATTAGTAACAATATCTTTCATATACTTAGCATAAGGATTCATTTTAAGCATATCAGTTAATCGCATACGCAAAAAGATAGGTCTAATCATTTCAGCAAAGCGCTCAAAATCCTCATCATCCCTTTTCTTGGATGGTTTGGGAGGAAAAGGCATGGGTTTCTGAACCCATAGTTCTCTTTCTTTACCATGTTTCCTAGCAACAAAGTCTCTCTTATCATAACGTTGATTCTTTGATTGTGGGTTATCAAGATCAACAACAGGTTCAATTTCCGTATCATTATCATTGCTTGGTTGGGCATCATCATGAACATTATCATTAACATTATCACTAGTTTCAGGTTCATTACCAGATTGTGTTTCAGCATCAGAAATAAAAATATCATTTGGATTCTCAGGTGTTTCAACAATAGGTTCACTAGAAGCATGGAAAGTCCTATCATTTTTCTTTTTCTTCCTTTTAGAAGGACTAGGTGCATCTATATTATTTCTTTGAGAATCTTGCTCAATTCTCTTAGGGTGGCCTTCAGGATACAAAGGTTCCTGAGTCATCTTACCAGTTCTAGTAGCCACTCTAACAGCATAGTCATTATTCTTACTATTCAATTCATTGAACAAATCATTTTGAGCTTTAAGTACTTGTTATACTTGAGTGGTGACCATAGAAGCATGTTTACTAATAAGTTTAAGTTCACCTTTGACATTAGCCATATAATCACCCAAGTGTTCAAGCATATCAGCACTACGTTTTAATTCTTTACCAAAATAAGCATTGAAGTCTTCTTGCTTAAGCATAAATTTATCAAACTCATCTAAGCATGGGCTAGCAAACTTAGTAAATGGGATTTCAACTTTATCATATATAAGACAGAATTTACCTGTGTCGGGTTATCAAGACCATGTATTTCTTCAATAGGAGATGGATTAAAATTATGCATTTCTTTGACAGGCGGTAAATTAAGACCATGTATTTCTTCAATAGGAGGTAAATTCTTAACATCTTCAGCTTTAATACCCTTTTCTTTCATGGATTTCTTTGCCTGTTGCATATCTTCAGGACTGCAAAATAGAACACGTCTCTTCTTAGGAGCTGGTTGAGGAATAGGCTCAGGAAGTGTCCAATTATTTTCATTAGTCAACATATTATTTAATAAAATTTCAGCTTCATCCGGTGTTCTTTCCCTGAAAACAGAACCAGCACAACTATCCAGGTAATCTCTGGAAGCATCGGTTAGTCCATTATAAAAGATATCAAGTATTTCATTTTTCTTAAGAGGATGATCAGGCAAAGCATTAAGTAATTGGAGAAGCCTCCCCAAAGCTTGTGTGAGACTCTCTTCTTCAAATTGCACAAAATTATATATATATATCCCTTAAGGCAGCTTGTTTCTTATGAGCAGGGAAATATTTAGCAGAGAAGTAATAAATCATATCCTGGGGACTACGCACACAACCAGGATCAAGAAAATTAAACCATATCTTAGCATCACCCTTTAATGAGAATGGGAATATTTTAAGGATATAAAAGTAACGAGTTCTCTCATCATTAGTGAATAGGGTAGGTATATCATTTAATTTAGTAAGATGTGCCACAACAGTTTCAGATTCATAGCCATAAAAAGGATCAGATTCAACAAAAGTAATTATATCAGGATCAACAGAGAATTCATAATCCTTATCAGTAACACAGATAGGTAAAGTAGCAAAAGCAGGGCCGGGTTTCATTCTAGCATTAAGGGATTGCTGCTTCCATTTAGCTAATAACCTCTTTAGATCATATCTATCATTGCAACTAAAATAGCTCTAGTAGCTTCTTCATCCATAACATAACCCTCAGGAACAATAGGCAATTCATATTTATTAGGGGGAGAGTCTTCATCATCACTTTCGTCAATATTATCAGTTTCAATAATTTCATTCTCTCTAACCCTAGGAAGTTGTTCATCAAGAAATTCACCAAGTGGCATAGTAGTATCAAGCATAGAAGTAGTTTCATAATAAGTATCATGCATAGCAGAAGTGGCATCATCAATAACATGCGACATATCAGAATGAATGGCACAAGCAGGTTTAGGTGTCGCAAGCTTACTCAAAATAGAAGGTGAATCAAATGCAGAGCTAGATGGCAGTTCCTTACCTCCCCTCGTAGTTGAGGGATAAATCTTGGTTCTTGGATCTTCCAAGTTCTTCATAATGATAAGAAGATATAAATCCCAAGTGCACAAAGAATAGAGCTATGCTCCCTGGTACCGGCGCCAGAAAATAGTCTCGATAACCCACAAGTATAGGGGATCGCAACATTTTTCGAGGGTAGAGTATTCAACCCAAATTTATTGATTCGACACAAGGGGAGCCAAAGAATATTCTCAAGTATTAGCATCTGAGTTGTCAATTCAACCACACCTGGAAACTTAATATCTGCAGCAAGGTATTTAGTAGCAAAGTAATATGATAGTAGTGGTAACGGTAGCAAAAGGTAACAGTAGCAAAGGTAATGTTTTTGGTATTTTGTAGTGATTGTAACAATAGCAACGGAAAAGTAAATAAGCGAAGAACAATATATGGAAAGCTTGTAGGCAATGGATCGGTGATAGAGAATTATGCCAGATGCGGTTCATCATGTAAAGGTCATAACCTAGGGTGACACAGAACTATCTCCAATTCATCAATATATTGTAGGCATGTATTCCGAATATAGTCATACGTGCTTATGGAAAAGAACTTGCATGACATCTTTTGTCCTACCCTCCCGTGGCAGCGGGGTCCTAGCGGAAACTAAGGGATATTAAGGCCTCCTTTTAATAGAGTACCGGACCAAAGCATTAACACATAGTGAATACATGAACTCCTCAAACTACAGTCATCACCGGGAGTGGTCCCGATTATTGTCACTTCGGGGTTGCCGGATCATAACACATAGTAGGTGACTATACACTTGCAAGATAGGATCAAGAACTCTCATATGTTGATGAAAACATAATAGGTTCAGATCTGAAATCATGGCACTCGGGCCCTAGTGACAAGCATTAAGCATAGCAAAGTCATAGCAACATCAATCTCAGAACATAGTGGATACTAGGGATCAAACCCTAACAAAACTAACTCGATTACATGATAAATCTCATCCAACCCATCACCGTCCAGCAAGCCTATGATGGAATTACTCACGCACGGCGGTGAGCATCATGAATTTGGTGATGCAAGATTGTTGATGATGACGACAGCGACAGATTCCCTCTCCGGAGCCTCGAACGGACTCCAGATCAGCCCTCCCGAGAGGTTTTAGGGCTTGGCGGCGACTCCGTATCGTAAAACGCGATTGAGGGAGTCCTGGATTAGGGGGTATCCGGACAGCCGGATTATATCCTTCGGCCGGACTGTTGGACTATGAAGATACAAGATTGAAGACTTCGTCCCGTGTCCGGATGGGACTCTACTTGGCGTGGAAGGCAAGCTAGGCAATACGGATGTGTATATCTCCTCCTTTGTAACCGACCTTGTGGAACCCTAGCCCCCTCCGGTGTCTATATAAACCGGAGGGTTTTAGTCCGTAGGACAACATACAATCATACCATAGGCTAGCTTCTAGGGTTTAGCCTCTCCGATCTCGTGGTAGATCAACTCTTGTAATACCCATATCATCAAGAATAAATCGAGCAGGACGTAGGGTTTTACCTCCATCAAGAGGGCCCGAACCTGGGTAAAACATCGTGTCCCCTGCCTCCTGTTACCATCCGCCTTAGACGCACAGTTCGGGACCCCCTACCCGAGATCCGCCAGTTTTGACACCGACATTGGTGCTTTCATTGAGAGTTCCTCTGTGACGTCGTCGTAAGAAAGGATGCCTCATCTCTTTGTTAAAAACAACATTACCGCTGGGGGAGCTCTGGCTGTTGGCCAAACTCTCCGGCTAGGCAGTTTCGTCATGACCGCCTGTTCGGCCGCTGCACCGACGATGACTTCTTGGGTCACCAAAAACAGCCTCCACGTCGACTCAGAATTCGCCGAGCAGATGGATCCAATGGAGCTCTCTTCCCTAAACGAACTCTTGGGTCGCATCGCCGCCTTGGGAGTCGCTACGGACTATGATCGGATTGGGCTTAAACCTGATCAATGGGAGATTAAATCTCCATCGGTCACCCATCACGTTGCGGTGGTGGAGGAACAATGCGGCAATTCTTCCTCTATTTTGAGGACTAACTATGTCCGGATTCCTGAGCTCTCCGAGTCGGATACCCGCTTACGGGAGGACATCACCCAAGCCCTGAACCTAGAATCAGGCAGCGGGCCAGACTTATCGGGCAGCACTCTGAAACTCGAACTTCCAAGATTGGAAACTCCTCGGCCCCTAGGTCTCAGATCGGGTAGGGGTTCGGACTCAAGTCCACCCACCCACCCAGACATAAACGATCTTTCCCACATCAGGCAAGAGCCCCATGAAACAGTACATCATTATTGGGCCAGATACCTCCTTGTGATGAACAAGGTTAAGGACTGTCGCGAGGAAGATGCAATCTCACTTTTCTGCAATAATTACACGAACAGGGGAATCCTTAACGCCTTAAGTCACCGTGTCATATCACGCTTCGCTGACTTGGCGTCCATAGTATGGAAGTACTGTGCGATGGAAAGCGCTTGGAAAACCGAAATGAAATTTTCGGATAATTCGGCTCCGAACATACACCCAGCCCGAAGTAAAAGGGTGCACTATCATAAGACACCCGAGCTAGTTGCAAAGAAACAAAAACCCTCTACAGGACATGGAACCGTACTGGAGGGATTGCTTAACGGACCCTGCAAAATTCATAGTACAGCGGCTACCATAGCAACACACAGCCTTCGAGCATGTTGGATACTCCGGCATGTGGCCAAAAATGGTGAGGATCTTCTTATCCCGAATACCACAGTGTTGGAAATATGCCCTAGAGGCAATAATAAAATGATTATTATATTTCCTTGTTCATGATAATTGTCTATTATTCATGCTATAATTGTATTATGCGGAAATCGTAATACATGTGTGAATACATAGACCACAATGTGTCCCTAGTGAGCCTCTAGTTGACTAGCTCGTTAATCAACAGATAGTCATGGTTTCCTGGCTATGGACATGGGGATGTCAGTGATAACGGGATCACATCATTAGGAGAATGATGTGATGGACAAGACCCAAACCTAAGCATAGCACAAAGATCGTGTAGTTCGTTTGCTGTAGCTTTTCTGAATGTCAAGTATCATTTCCTTGGACCATGAGATTGTGCAACTCCCGGATACCGTAGGAGTGCCTTGGGTGTGCCAAACGTCACAACGTAACTGGGTGACTATAAAGGTACATTACAGGTATCTCCGAAAGTGTCTGTTGGGTTGGCACGAATCGAGACAGGGATTTGTCACTCCGTATGACGGAGAGGTATCTCTGGGCCCACTCGGTAATGCATCATCATAATGAGCTTAATGTGAACAAGTAGTTGATCACGGGATCATGCATTATGGTACGAGTAAAGTGTCTTGCCGGTAACGAGACTGAACAAGGTATTGGGATACCGACGATCGAGTCTCGGGCAAGTAACATACCGATTGACAAAGGGAATTGAATACGGGATTGATTAAGTCCTCGACATCGTGGTTCATCCGATGAGATCATCGAGGAGCATGTGGGAGCCAACATGGGTATCCAGATCCTGCTGTTGGTTATTGACCGGAGAGTGGTCTCGGTCATGTCTGCTTGTCTCCCGAACCCGTAGGGTCTACACACTTAAGGTTCGGTGATGCTAGGGTTGTAGAGATATGAGTATGCAGTAATCCGAAAGTTGTTTGGAGTCCTGGATGAGATCCTGGACGTCACGAGGAGTTCCGGAATGGTCCGGAGGTGAAGAATTATATATAGGAAGTGTAGTTTCGGCCATCGGGAAAGATTCGGGGTCACCGGCATTGTACCGGGACCACCGGATGGGTCCCGGGGGTCCACCGGGTGGGGCCACCCATCCCAGAGGGCCCCATGGGCTGAAGTGGGGAGGGGAACCAGCCCATAGTGGGCTGGTGCGCCCCCCCCCTTGGCCCCCCCTGCGCCTAGGGTTGGAAACCCTAGGGTGGGGGCGCCTGCACTTGCCTTGGGGGGCACTCCACCCCCCTTTGCCGCCGTCCCCTTGGGAGATCCCATCTCCAGGGCCGGTGCCCCCCAGGGGGCCTATATAAAGGAGGGGGGAGGGAGGGCAGCCGCACCTCAAGCCTTGGCGCCTCCCTCTCCCCTGCTACACCTCTCCCTCTCGTAGAAGCTCGGCGAAGCCCTGCTGCGATCACTACTGCATCCACCACCACGCCATCATGCTGCTGGATCTTCATCAACCTCTCCTTCCCCCTTGCTAGATCAAGAAGGAGGAGACGTCATCTGCTCCGTACGTGTGTTAAACACGGAGGTGCCATCCGTTGGGCACTTGGTCATCGGTGATTTGGTTCACGGCGAGTACAACTCCATCATCCCCGTTCTCTTGAACGCTTCCGCTCGTGATCTACAAGGGTATGTAGATGCACTCCTCTCTCCCTCGTTGCTAGATGACTCCATAGATTGATCTTGGTGATGCGTAGAAAATTTTAAAATTCTGCTACGTTTCCCAACAGTGGCATCATGAGCTAGGTCTATGCGTAGTTACTATGCACGAGTAGAACACAAAGTAGTTGTGGGCGTCGATATTGTCAATTTGCTTGCCGTTACTAGTCTTATCTTGATTCAGCGGCATCGTGGGATGAAGCGGCCCGGACCAACCTTACACGTACGCTTACGTGAGACCGGTTCCACCGACTGACATGCACTAGTTGCATAAGGTGGCTGGCGGGTGTCTGTCTCTCCCACTTTAGTCGGATCGGATTCGATGAACGGGGTCCTTATGAAGGGTAAATAGAAATTGGCAATTCACGTTGTGGTTTTGGCATAGGTAAGAAACGTTCTTGCTAGAAACCTATAGCAGCCACGTAAAAACTTGCAACAACAATTAGAGGACGTCTAACTTGTTTTTGCAGCAAGTGTTTTGTGATGTGATATGGCCAAAGGTTGTGATGAATGATGAATGATATATGTGATGTATGAGATTGATCATGTTCTTGTAATAGGAATCACGACTTGCATGTCGATGAGTATGACAACCGGCAGGAGCCATAGGAGTTGTCTTAATTTATTTATGACCTGCGTGTCAACATAAACGTCATGTAATTACTTTACTTTATTGCTAAAGCGTTAGCCATAGTAGTAGAAGTAATAGATGATGAGACAACTTCAAGAAGAGCATGATGATGGAGATCATGGTGTCATGCCGGTGACAACGATGATCATGGCGCCCCGAAGATGGAGATCAAAGGAGCAAATGATATTGGCCATATCATGTCACTATTTGATTGCATGTGATGTTTATCATGTTTTACATCTTATTTGCTTAGAACGACGGTAGCTTAAATAAGATGATCCCTCGTAATAATTTCAAGAAAGTGTTCCCCCTAACTGTGCACCATTGCGAAGGTTCGTTGTTTCGAAGCACCACGTGATGATCGGGTGTGATAGATTCTAACGTTCGAATACAACGGGTGTAAGCCAGATTTACACACGCAATACACTTAGGTTGACTTGACGAGCCTAGCATGTACAGACATGGCCTCGGAACACGGAGGACCGAAAGGTCAAGCATGAGTCGTATAGAAGATACGATCAACATGGAGATGTTCACCAATGTTGACTAGTCCGTCTCACGTGATGATCGGACACGGCCTAGTTGCCTCGGATCATGTTTCACTTAGGATGACTGGAGGGATGTCTATCTGAGTGGGAGTTCATTGAATAATTTGATTAGATGAACTTAATTATCATGAACTTAGTCTAAAATCTTTACAATATGTATTGTAGATCAAATGGCCCATGTTGTCCTCAACTTCAACGCGTTCCTAGAGAAAACCAAGCTGAAAGACGATGGCAGCAACTATACGGACTGGGTCCGGAACCTAAGGATCATCCTCATAGCTGCCAAGAAAGATTATGTCCTAGAAGCACCGCTAGGTGATACACCCATCCCACAGAACCAAGACGTTATGAACGCTTGGCAGACACGTGCTGATGATTACTCCCTCGTTCAGTGCGGCATGCTTTACAGCTTAGAACCGGGGCTCCAAAAGCGTTTTGAGAGACACGGAGCATATGAGATGTTCGAAGAGCTCAAGCTCATGCTCGGGTCGAGAGATATGAATCTCCGACAAGTTCTTCAGCTATAAAATGGAGGAAAATAGTTCTGTCAGTTAGCACATACTCAAAATGTCTGGGTTACATAACCGCTTGACTCAGCTGGGAGTTAATCTCCCGGATGACGCGGTCATTGACAGAATCCTTCAGTCGCTTCCACCGAGCTACAAGAGCTTTGTGATGAACTTCAATATGCAGGGGATGGAAAAGACCATTCCTGAGGTATATTCAATGCTGAAATCAGCGGAGGTAGAAATCAAAAAGGAACATCAAGTGTTGATGGTGAATAAAACCACTAAGTTCAAGAAAGGCAAGGGTAAGAAGAACTTCAAGAAGGACGGCAAGGGAGTTGCCGTGCCCGGTAAGCAAGCTGCCGGGAAGAAGCCAAAGAATGGACCCAAGCCCGAGACTGGGTGCTTTTATTGCAAGGGAAGTGGTCACTAGAAGCGGAACTGCCCCAAATACTTAGCGGACAAGAAGGCCGGCATCACGAAAGGTATATGTGATATACATGTAATTGATGTGTACCTTACCAGTACTCGTAGTAGCTCCTGGGTATTTGATACCGGTGCGGTTGCTCACATTTGTAACTCAAAGCAGGAGCTGCGGAATAAACGGAGACTGGCGAAGGACGAGGTGACGATGCGCGTCGGGAATGGTTCCAAGGTCGATGTGATCGCCGTCGGCACGCTACCTCTACATTTACCTACGGGATTAGTTTTAAACCTCAATAATTGTTATTTAGTGCCAGCTTTGAGCATGAACATTGTATCAGGATCTCGTTTAATTCGAGATGGCTACTCATTTAAATCCGAGAATAATGGTTGTTCTATTTATATGAGAGATATGTTTTATGGTCATGCTCCGATGGTGAATGGTTTATTCTTAATGAATCTCGAGCGTAATGCTACACATATTCATAGTGTGAATACCAAAAGATGTAAGGTTGATAATGATAGTCCCACATACTTGTGGCACTGCCGCCTTGGTCACATAGGTGTCAAACGCATGAAGAAGCTCCATGCAGATGGACTTTTAGAGTCTCTTGATTACGAATCATTTGACACGTGCGAACCATGCCTCATGGGTAAAATGACCAAGACTCCGTTCTCAGGAACAATGGAGCGAGCAACCAACTTATTGGAAATCATACGTACAGATGTGTGCCGTCCAATGAGTGTTGAGGCTCGTGGTGGTTATCGTTATGTTCTCACCCTCACTGATGACTTGAGTAGATATGGGTATGTCTACTTAATGAAACACAAGTCTGAGACCTTTGAAAAGTTCAAGGAATTTCAGAGTGAGGTTGAAAATCAACGTGACAGGAAAATCAAGTTCTTGCGATCAGATCGTGGGGGAGAATACTTGAGTCACGAATTTGGCACACACTTAAGAAAATGTGGAATAGTTTCACAACTCGCGCCGCCTGGAACACCTCAACGTAATGGTGTGTCCGAACGTCGTAATCGCACTCTATTAGATATGGTGCGATCTATGATGTCTCTTACCGATTTACCGTTATCATTTTGGGGCTATGCTTTAGAGACTGCCGCATTCACTTTAAATAGGGCTCCGTCGAAATCCGTTGAGATGACACCGTATGAATTATGGTTTGGGAAGAAACCTAAGCTGTCGTTTCTAAAAGTTTGGGGATGCGATGCTTATGTCAAGAAACTTCAACCTGAAAAGCTCGAACCCAAGTCGGAAAAATGCGTCTTCATAGGATACCCTAAAGAAATTGTTGGGTATACCTTCTACCTCAGATCCGAAGGCAAGATCTTCGTTGCCAAGAATGGGTCCTTTCTAGAGAAAGAGTTTCTCTCGAAAGAAATAAGTGGGAGGAAAGTAGAACTTGATGAAGTATTACCTCTTGAACCGGAAAGTGGCGCAACTCAGGAGAATGTTCCTGAGGTGCCTGCACCGACTAGAGAGGAAGTTAATGATGTTGATCATGAAAGTTCAGATCAAGTTGCTACTGAACTTCGTAGGTCCACAAGGACACGTTCCGCACCAGAGTGGTACGGCAACCCTGTCTTGGAAATCATGTTGTTAGACAAGGGTGAACCTTCGAACTATGAAGAAGCGATGGCGGGACCGGATTCCGAGAAATGGCTGGAAGCCATGAAATCCGAGATAGGATCCATGTATGGAAATGAAGTATGGACTTTGACTGACTTGCCCGATGATCGGCGAGCCATAGAAACATGAGGCGGATATCCTCGCCCGCATCGGCGCAAAACATGATGCGGTCCCCCAACATATTTTTGGAGAGGCTGTTCAAGCCATCCGTAGGATGGGAAGGGGACACCGGTAACAATAGTCCGGACCCAGCCAAAATACCCGATACTGAACACTCTGACACAATCGGAGGGTCCGCCACCGAAATAACACCTTCAGACCACGTAATAATCGCCATCATTGCCCCGTGGACAGAACCATTCCTGGCCTACCTAACTAGACAGGAACTTCTGGAGGACCAAAATGAGGCACGCTGCATAGTGCGGCAATCCAAGGCCTACAGGGTCCATGAGGGAGAATTGTACAAAAAAAGCACTATCGGAGTCCTTCAAAGGTGCATCTCCGAAGAGGAAGGGCGGAACCTTTTGGCAGAAATTCACGCCGGACTCGGTGGTCACCATGCCGCAGCCCTGGCTCTTGTAAGCAAGGCCTTCCGTACAGGATTCTGTTGGCCAATGGCCCAGGCAGATGCACATGACTTGATCCAACGTTGCGCCGGTTGCCAGCTCTTTGCAAATCAAAGCCACATGCCACCCACCGCCCTCCAAACAATCCCCATTACGTGGCCCTTCGCGGTCTGGGGGCTTGACATGGTTGGACCCCTTAAAGGGGAACCCACAAGAAAAAATACTTACTGGTCATGGTGGATAAATTCACCAAATGGATAGAGGCCAAACCTGTTAAAACAGCCAAATCCGGACCGGTGATAGACTTCATATCCGGGGTCGTACACCGTTATGGTGTCCCCCACAGCATCACCACTGACAACGGTACGAACTTCCCGGCCGATGAGGTAAAACTCTGGTGCAGCAAAATGGGCATCAAGCTCGATTATGCTTCAGTCTATCTCCCACAAACCAACAGCCAAGTTGAGCGAGCAAACGGTCTTATAATGAGCGGCATTAAACCCATATTAGTGCGTTCCTTAACAGAGTCAAACACGCACTGGGTAGAGGAGCTCCACTCCGTACTCTGGGGGCTGCGGACCATGCCGAATCGTAGTACCGGATATACACCCTTCTTTATGGTGTACGGCGCAGAGGCAGTCTTGCCCTGTGACATAATTCATGACTCACCTCGAGTGCGCATGTACGAAGAAAGAGAAGCCGAGCTCGATCGGCAGGACAGTCTGGACACCCTGGAGGAGGAGCGCGACGTAGCAAAAGCCAGTTCCACATTTTATCAGCAACAGGCTCGCAGATACCAAAGCAGAGAAGTACGGGCCAAAACTTATAACGTTGGCGAACTAGTTCTACGCCTGCCGAATATGAAAAAGAACAAGCTCGAGCCCAAATGGGAAGGTCCCTTCATTATTGAGCAAGTTCTGACCGGTGGAGCGTACCGACTGCGGGATGGATCGACTAATCGACTCGAGCCGAACCCATGGAACGCGGCCAGGCTCCGAAGATTCTACGCCTAGCGCCGGACTCTATGTTCCTCCCCTTCCTCTGTCCATTTTTTGCATATACATTATCTGTCTTGTTTTTCTTTCTTTCTTTCTTTTATTCTTTTCCTAGGCCTTCAAGGGCCAACTTGTGCCTCGCTTGCACATTATAAATGCGCTAGCCGCGCTCATCATACCTGGGGGCTTCTTTCACAGAAGCTTAATTATTTATCTGGGCCTCATGCCCCGCACATGTGTTATACTTCCGCATGTACCTTTTTCGCCATTATATGCATCGATATGACTTAAGTTTTGGCCAAGCTGGGTTGCCTGGCTCTTGTATTTATGCCCTACATTCCCATTAATTTCGGCTAGGGTATAAGGGTAGCACCTCTGCGATTGTTACTGCCAGGTCAGCCGGATGTGTACCTCAGACTGGGTGAAGCCGAAAGCTAGCGTTCTTAAGGGAATATTCGGTCGGTGAACAAAAGATGATTTTTATTTATTTTCCATATGTGCCCCCAGATGTTTTTTCCGGCGTTTCCTATAGCAGTCCAGACATGCACTTTAGGGCATGCATACCCAGGGAAAGGAACCCTTAACGGAACTATTCTCCCTGGAAGAAGTTTCTTACTACCCATGTAATATAACATAACTAGTTGGGCACTTGTCTGTTCAAGCACTAATGACCCCTACGCTTGGTCTCCACGCATACCCCGGTTCCTATATAACCGAGCGGGTATTCGGATACACTCCGGACTATCGGGTCCTGAGGTTGAAGCGAAAAGGACCACCATGACAAATGATCTACAATCCGGCTAGAAGGCATTATACATGTCACTTTAATTACATAGTCATGCAGACTAACTAAATTCCTCTTCTATACCATCCAACAGGCGGTCTAGCCTACAATCATGTTGGGAATACTTTGCGGCTAATTCTACTTGCCCATAAACTAAGCTAACGGGAATCTCTTTCCCGTCGGGCCCCACAGGTCCGACCTCGTCCATGTGATTTGGGTCAGCCTTGGTATACCGCGTCTTCACCATGGCCCAGGCTTCCCTGGCACCTTGAGGGCAGGCCGATATCTTCCATAATCAGAAGTGCCGCTGTGCTCCCTTGAGCTTCTCCGTAAGCTCTGCAACACCTTCTGGCAAGGAGACGGATGGCCATAAGGCCTGGGAAACACCTTGCATTACCTGCCGAACTTGTTCGTGAAGTTGTGAGAGCTCGGATAGAAGATCACCCGCAGACCTGGGCATTTCCTCAGTGGGACGACTCGTCAGCATACCTACAGACATAACACTGTTAGTCGGCTTCTTTGCCGAACTCCTTCAAAAGGATTCGTTCAAGCACTTACTGAAAATGCCGCGTCGAAGCCACTTATTCTCCTTCTTGGAGTCTGCAAGCTGGGCTCGAACGTCTTTTAGTTCCACACTCAGCTTGGTATTGGTGTCTTGGAGATTGTTTTTCTCCCGCCTAACCTCAGTCAGCATGCGTTCGCCAGCCTGTTGTCACACCCTAGTTAGTTCAAGCATTAGAGTGTGCATCATGTTTAATTTCCTCTTAAATTTGAAATGGGGAAGACAGAAACCCCAGCACCCCCCTGGAAACAACAAGAGTTTACTAAAATTATTTTTCAACGAACCTGAAATGCCCTTCTAAAAAGTTCACTCTCTTTGTCTTGGGTTAGAACCTCTGGCAAAATTGGTGCACAATTTTCTAGGTCAACAAAAGGTCATTGAATTAAATCATAAGTATTTGAATTTGGGCATTTAAATGCTATAAAATAATTTAAATGCTCAAATAATTCTGGAAATAAGTGTGGGCTGTTGGAAATATTCCAAACAGAGTCCACAATTATTTTCAGGATTTTTGGAAATGTTTTAGTATTTCTAATAAAGCCGTAAAGTTACAGAATAAATAAAAATAGAAAAATAGAATTAAAAGAGAGGGAGAGAACTTACCTGGCCGCAGCCCATTAGCCGGCCCACCTGGGGCCCAGCGCTGTGCTGGTCCATGCCAGCCAGCTGCTTCATCCCCGCCACGCAGGCAGAGAGCTGACGCCGGCGAGCGCGAGCTCGCCACGGCGCCAGCAGCTTGCCGCGTCACGCGCCTGGACGTCGGATAGGCTCCACGTCGCCTCCCCAACCCCGCGGACACCTCACTCGCCCCTCTGTCTCTCTCCCTCGCTCTCCCGCACCATGGCCGACGCACCTGCCGCCGTCTCACCGCCGTAGTCGCGCCCTCCATCATCCCCGCGCCGAGCCACCGTGTCCAGAAGCTCCGCCGCCTTCCACTCCTTCGAGCAGGCTGAGCCCCGAGCGCTCGCCCGCTCTAGAGTTGCCGCTGACCCCGTCTCCCCAACTCCGGCCGCCGAGATCGCCATCGTCGCCCCGCTCAGCTCCGGCCTTCCCCGAGCCCACTTCGACGCTTGCTGCAATCGCTGTGAGCCCAGCTCCGTCCTCCCCCTCTCCATTAACCCCCTCCCGCACCGTGTGCACCGTACCACGCTCACCTGAGCACCCGTCGCCGCCGAGCTCGTCGCCGACGTGTCTCCGGCCACCCACCGGCCACACCATTGCGACCAACGCACTCACTGCACCCGCAGGAGCCCGTAGCATCATTCCACGCGCCTCGCCGTGCCCCGCAGCCTCGGTTCCGGCCTCGCCCGAACTCCGGCGGCCGCCAAGGTCGTCGCCGGCGACGTCTTCGGCCACCCTAGCTCCACCCACTGCCACCACTCGATGCGCCTTGCTCCCAGCTATGCGTAGATGCTCTCCGCCATCGTTTTGGTGGCCGGAGCACAAAACCCGCAGCCCTCCGCCGCGTCTGGCCTCGCCGGCGGGTTTGACCCGTTGACCTTGACTGGGTGGGCCCAGGTAGACTCCCCTGAGTCTATGACAAGTGGGCCCCCTCTGCTAATTAACACAGATTAGTTTTAACTAATTTTAGTTAGTTTAAATAGCCGCTGACACGCGGGACCCACTGGTCAGGTTGACCTGGACGTCCCCGTTGACCATTGACGTCACCCTGACGCACTGCTGACACAATAACTAACTTCTGGATTTATTTTTATATAGAGAATTCCATAAAATATCCAAAACTTCTAAAAATCATAGAAAATCAACCATAGCTCCAAATGCAAAGATTTATATATGAAAAATGATCAGAAAAATTCAATCTATCCATCTGTAATGGTTTCATGCATGACAAAACAAGTTAACCTTGCTGTTTAAGCAAAATAAGGTGATGCACTAATAAGGCCATGTTTAATGAGCTAATATTTGAATCTTTGATTCAAATGAGTTCATCCCCTTCTGTTTTAGCTTGCATTAGGCCAAGACATTTTCATCTTGCCATGTCATAGCATGCATCATATTGTTGCATATTGCCATGTGTTGATTATGTTCGGTGTGTCTTTTGTGGTAGGTTCTGCCTCCGAGGATAACCCCGAGTATCCGTCTGAAGGGCAGTACCCTACTACCTCTACAACAGGCAAGCAACCCATTGATCATTCCGATACAAACCCATGTTCTCGCTTCTGCTCTTGTTTACTGCATTAAGACAACGCGATTCAAAATGTTGTGTGCTGCGGTAGTAGAACCCTTATCCTCTGCATGACCTGTCATTGCTACAGTAACTAGATGAAACCCACTAGCATGTGTAGGAGTTGATTGAGCCATGTATGTGATTCCTACCTTGCTATGCCTGCTATGCTTAGAGTTGTGTCAGGTCTGGTTCATCTGGGTGATGGGCTAGAGTGATATGATTATGTCGGTAATATGAGGGATGTGTTGAACATGTTTTGGTAAAGGTATCGATGAGAGGCCATGTAGGAGTACATGGTGGGTTGTTCCATTGAGGCCGTCCATAAGAACTGAGATCTGTATGTGTGATTTAAGATGCAATTACTACCATACATTGGGCCCGAAACCAATGGACCCTCTCGGCTTCTTAATCACCCTAGTACTCTGTCTAGGAGTTGCAAATAGTTTCTAGTATTTGTAGGTTATGTGTTGGCGGCCATGCGTAGCGCTAACCCTAGGGGTGGGCTATGTTGCGGTAGATACACCGTGGCCGGGTATGCCGGGTGCCTGTTTGGCGTCTCGGAACCCTGTTCACATCGTTCGGGGCCGTATGTGGAAACCTCGGCCAAACTCCCTGCGGATGGAACCTGGATAGGTGATAAACCTGGACTAGAGACTTAAGTGTTTAGGTAGGCCGTGGCCGACACCCTCGCTGGGCTTCCGCTTGAAGGTTGCCGAGTACATGTCGTGTAAACGGCGGTAAGTGGTGAAAGCGTGTATGAAGAAGTACACCCCTGCAGGGTATAAAACTATTCGAATAGCCGCGTCCGCGGTAAAGGACTACTTGGTTGCCTATACAGTTCATAGACAAGTTAATGGATACTACTAAAAGACTCAAGATAAGTGTGAGTACCGAGGATGGCCCTCTCATAGGATGACGAGGGAGGATCCCCGGTGGAGTATTGTGTTGGTGAGTAGTGGACTCGTGTGCGAAAACTATTTTACTAGTGGAGTTCCGTAGGATAGCTTAGCCAAGAGTCAAAGCTGGCTTGCTGCAATAACCCCACCACCTTCTTGAAGATGAGCATGTATAGTAGGTTCTGTGGTAAGACTTGCTGAGTACTTTTGTACTCATGTTTGCTTAATTACTGTTTTCAGACGACAACACCGCCCCCTCCGATGGGTTCTACATAGACCTTGACGTCGATGAGTGACTAGCCACCCAGGTGGTGATCCTGGCCATGGAGGGCCCTATGTAGATAGACAGGCTTCGAGAAGCCTTCTTTCTTTCTAGTGTCTGTACTCAGACTATTTACTTCCGCTTGTGCTTGTATGATTGTATGACTTGAGTGTCGGGTCATGTGACCCCTAACTGTATGAACTTGTTATGTATGGCTCTCTGGAGCCTTTAAATAAAGTACTTGAGTTGTAGAGTTTTGTTGTGATGCCATGTTGTATGTACTCATATCGGGCATATTGTGTGTATGACTGAAATGCTTGGTATGAGTGGGATCCGACAATCTAGTTGTTTATCCTTGGCAGCCTTTCTTATGGGGAAATGTAGTCTAGTGTTCCTCGAGCCATAGTAGTCTGCTACAGCCCGGTTCACCGGAGTCCTGCTAGCCCAGCACTACTGTTCAGAACACTTCACTGGCCGGCATGTGTTTCACTTTGTTCCTATGTCTGTCCCTTCTGGGAAATGTCACGCGGTGATTTCTGGAGTCCTGCCTAGCCTGCTACAGCCTGGGTTCCCTGGAGTCCTGTTAGCCCAGTGCTACAGCCCGGAATCACTCGCTAATGACCGACATGCTCGATGTGATTCATGTATGCCTATCTCCATAGGTCTGTGCCGCTTTGGGTTCACGACTAGCCATGTCGGCCCGGGTTCTCTGTCATATGGATGCTAGCAACACTATCATCTACGTGAGCCAAAAGGCGCAAACGGTACCGGGCCATGGTAAGGCGACACCCGTGGGATACCGTGCATGAGGCCGCAAAGTGATATGAGGTGTTACCGGCTAGATCGATGTGGCTTGGAATCGGGGTCCTGACACCTGTAGCTCCCGCACGACATGCTGGTCCTCCAGATTTCCTCCGGATTCATCTGCAACATCTATTGTTAGATCTGCAGCCACGCTGCACACTATATGGTAACCATCAGTCTTTAAATGTTACCTGCGGGGGACTTTTTCGATTCCTTCAATGCGGCAACAGCGGCCCGCAGTTGGGCCTTGCATTCCTCCAGCTCCTGTGACAGCCGAGTATTCTTCTCTGTAAGAACCTGCACAATAAAGATGATCCTTAAATCAGTTCTGCTAACTGTTTCAAGTCTCAGGGGCTACTGATACATATAATCATCAGATTTACTTACCCATACATCCTTTACATACTGATCCGAGGCTCTGGCTAGACCATCTTGAGTAGCACGGAGGTATGCCTCTCCAGAATTGAAGGCATCAAATGCCTCTAGTGAGAAACAAGCGTTGCGGAGTATGGCCCGGCGGCGCCTATGATTCATGGCGCTTTCCACTTCTGAATTTGTGGAGGATAATCTATCTACATCCTCTGTAGGAGGATTATCCTGCACCCGCCCCATATCAGCTTCCGCCTCTATGTCCGGTCCTGGCGCCCGACTGGTGGAAGTGTGATTAGCAACATCGCCGGACATATTCCGGCAAGCGTTTTTTCTGTTAAAGAAACACAGGCGTCATTACATTTCGAGAAAGACGACAACCACGGAGCGGGGTTTTTGTTTTACCTTTGCGCCGGCGTCTCCGTCCTGACCGCCTTCCTTTTTGGCCTGCCTGACCTCGGTGCCTCTTGTTGGCGAGTTGCTGCGGGTTTGGCAGGGCGTCCCAAATGCCTTCCCTGTAAAAACGCCATATGTATATGGTAGGTGAAGTGTCTAAAAGGGGATCTTAGTTTTTGGAGTTGGGATTTTTGGTTTTTCTTACATGCGATGCAGGAAGCAGTCCGGGATAGTCGGCCGTAATGGCCACCATGGCGTCATCACAGCTTAGTCGATAGAACTTCCGGTCTATTAGCTCCACGAATATGACTGGATCCTCTTCGAGTCCAGCATCAAGAGACCGGTCAGGGTCCTATGGTTGTGGAGATGGGCTGCTGACCTCCCTTATGGCTTTTCGTAGTCCCTGCTGGAAAAATGGCAAGGTGAGTGCCTACGATGAAGAATGCGGGAAGAATGGGAGTAAGGAGATATAACTCACCCATCTTGGAGGGTTGTACATAGAGAATCCATCCCGTGGCTTGATGCGGAGGAACTCCTCTTCCTCTCCCTTGAACAGTTCGGACAGAATTTTTGCCAAAGCGGCAGCGTTGTCCGGACCCTTACGCCCACAACGGGTGGCGTCATCTTCCCCGTTAAAACACCACAAGGGGTGCCCTCGATATTGAAGCGGTTGCACTCCCCGCATTATGCATATTGACATAACCTCGATTACTGTCAATCCTGATTGAGCTAGCGCTTTAATTTGGTTCATCAGGTAAAGGACTTCCCCGTTGTCTTCCTCCTGGGGGCTCCGTGGGCGCCAACTTCGGCGTTTCTTCAGAGGAGCATTGCTGAACTCAGGAAGGCCCCGCCGAATAGGGTCCGAAAGGGGGACGTCCTCCATGTAAAACCATTCTGAAGGCCAGTCTTTGGACGTCTTCTTCGGATTACCGGACAGGTATCCGATTTCGGCAATGCGCCATATTTCGGCTCCGCCCACTTGATAAAGTGATCCCTTCTGTGTGCGAGGGACGAGGCAAAATAACCTTTTCCACACCTCGAAATGAGCCTCGCAGCCCAGGAACAACTCGCAGAGGGTAACATAGCCGGCGATGTGTAAGATGCAAGCAGGGGTGAAATTATGCAGTTGAAGGCTGTAAAACTCCAGGAGCCCGCGGAGGAATGGATGAATCGGAAATCCGAGTCCCCTCAATAGATAGGGGACAAGGCATACCCGCTCTCCCGTAGAGGGGCTGGGGAAGCTCTCCGCTTGCTCCCCGCCATTATAGGTGGCGAGCCCGGCTCGGACGGGCAACATATACGCCGGAGGGAGAAATCCCTTAGTCTGCAGTTCGACTAATCGACTGTGTGGGACTAAACACCTCTCCCAATCACCGGGCTTAGGGCTACGGGGGCGGGAGGAGGAGCTGCGGAGGTCGGCCATGCTGGAATGGATCTTTCCGAAACGCGCTCTGATGGATTCTCGCTGGGGGGAGGATGGTATAGATCGGATCTAAGAACCCCCATCCCTTTTATAGACAATTTATTTATCTGGCTAGGGGGGTGTCGTGGTTCTAAGTCTAACAGTAATGTAGGGGGGTAAGTATGGATAGGCAAGATCTTAGCTATGGAGAAGTTGTAAGCGCACGAGGTTTACGAGTTCAGGCCCTTCTCGGAGGAAGTAATAGCCCTACGTCTCGGAGCCCGGAGGCGGTCGACTGGATTATGCGTGCATGGTTTACAGGGTGCGAACCCTTTACACTGAGGAGGGGGGTGGCTTATATAGAGTTCGCCGGACCCCTCCGGCCCTCAGTTATGCAGGGTTTTAAATACATTAAGGTCGGGCATTACTGGTAACGCCCTTAATAAAGTGCTATGATGACCATAAAGGCTACTTAAAAACCAACCGTTAGCATGCGGAGTGCCTTTAGGTTTCCTGGCCGTCGAGTGGTTTGGTCTTGGTCGAGTGATCGCTTCTTGGTCGAGTGTCTTCGAGTCTGTCGAGTGGAACACCTCCAAGTCGATTGAAAGGTGATTTATTCTAGAGATGTCCTTGGGTAGGGCAGTTTGGACAGGTCCATGACCCTACCCTAGGTACATAGCTTTGTCATTAGCCCCCGAATGGATCGAGGTTTGAGTGGGGAAGGAGTTGAGAATTTTCCCGACTCATTTTTCATGCCATGAGTATACCTGGTTTCGGGTCAATGAATCCTGAGTGATGACATCAACTTCCTTTTCAGTCGCCTTGATCCATTCTTAGCTTTTTGTCGAGTGAGTTTCTTTACTTGAAAGGTTCCGAGTGATGGTGTGGAGGAGATCTTCGGTCTGACAAGTTGTTCTGCTGCCCGCAGATTTCGCGGGATCCGTATTTTGGGAAGCGCGCGGGACGGGGGAAGCCACAGTAATCGGATGGGATAGAGCGAAGCTGCCTCGATCCCCGCGCCACCTTTTTCGCCACGTATCACGTGCGTGATCGTTACGGGATTTGACAGGGCCGCTTGGGCCTACCAGTCAGCCACTCAGAAGCGGCCTCATATAAGGCGTCGGACCGGGGTCTCTTCGAACGGTGCGTCCCCATTATCTCTTCTCCTCTTCACGCTCCCTCGCCGCGCTCGCCCTCGCCACAGCGCCACCGCTCCGTACGCGTTTCGCCGATGATGATGGGGAAGGAGAATACAGCGGCTCTAGAGCGGGCGAAGAAGGCGACGGCGAGGTCGAAGGGGAAGGCGACCAGTCGGGGTGGGTCCTCCTCGCGAACCGGCCTGCCGAAGGGCTGGATCCAGGGCGACTGGATCCGCTCAACGATCACCCAAGAAGACGTCGACGACCTAGCCAAAGGAGGATTGATCCCCTATGAATCGGCGCGGCTCCCGGGGAAGGAATCTGAGCCGCAACCTCGGGAGGGTGAGCGCGTTCTCCTTGCCACCCACGTCGACCGTGGATTTTCCTTGCCTCCTCACCCTTTCTTTCTGGGATTTCTGAACTTCTTTGGGGCACAACTCCACCACTTCATTCCCAACACAATCGTTTATCTCGCCGCTTTTGTTTCTTTGTGTGAGAATTTCCTGGGTTGTCGGCCTCACTGGGGCCTTTTCAAGCACATTTTCACTTGTCGCTCCCAGACGGTGAAAAAAGCTAATCCGAGTGACGAGAGGACTCAAGTGATTCAGATGTGTGGGGGTCTTGGTGTCCAGATGAGAGGGAAAAGCTCCTTTCCGGCCATGATTCTTCCCGACTCAGTTCGCGGATGGCAGTCGACCTGGTTTTACTGCAAAGACCAGTCGACGCCAGGGCAGTCGACTGGCCTCCCTCCTTTCACCATGGACCGAGTGAGGAAACCCTCCCCTTTGAAGGTGCTCCTGGAGGAGAAGGCGCGGGTGAGGGTGCTGGTAGAGCGAGTGGTCCAGCTTATCCATGATGGGGTCACTGGTATGGATCTCTTGGAGGTCTCCCTTCAGCGGCGCATCCAGCCTCTTCAAGCCCGAGACCATCCGATGTGGATGTATTCGGGTCTTGAAGACTCCACTCGGATTCACCCGGAGGAGGTCGATGACGACACACTGGAGAAGTGGCTATCGGGCATGACCGGAAACAAGGACAACCCCAGGGGAGCTAGGAGAGTTCCTCCACTCGACCAGTCTCATGTACCAGAGAAGGTCTGATTCTGAGTTTTTGTTTGTAATCTGAATTCACTCGCGCAGGTGCCTATACTGAGTCGACTGACTTTGTTCTTCCTGCCGTCTTTCAGGCCATTATTGAAATGTATTCAATGCCCAACGCAGAGCAAGAGCAGGACCCGGAAGGAGAAGCGAGCGGCGGCGACAGTGGCGAATGGGAGTCTGATGGTAGAGGAGACAAAGAAAGCGACGATCCAAGTGACGAAGAAGAAGTCGAGTCACCTCCTCGCAGGGAGAGGCGGTCCAAACTTGACCAAGAACGACCGAGCGCCCGTGAAAAGGCAATTGCTCAAGCTGGTCATTCTTCGAAGCGTCCTCGGACCTCTTCGCCAACTCCGACTAAAAAAGCGTCAAAGCATCCCAAAGTCGCAGAGCCGAAGCTTCGGAAGGCGTTGCCGAAGATTAAGATTGACATCCCCATCGCTTCCGTGTGAGTGTCTCCCTTCATATTTACTCGATGCTCTGTGCTGTTTGTTTTTCTTGTTTTAACCGGACGAACTTTGGAATTGTCAGCGCTGCTACTTCCGGGACCTCATCTTATAGGGACGATGATGAGGTGATGGAGGATGCGGTCACTTCTAATCTGGGTATGATTTCTGCCATACTATCTTTATTTTGGTCGATTCAACTGCAATGTGTACCATTGGGTGATGTGATTTTGTCGATTGAACTTTGAACAGCCCCTAACATTATTGACCTCCCTGATGATGATGATGAAGAGCCTGAGAGGCCTTTGGCGAGGAAAAATAGGCAAGCTCCTGTGAGCAAGGTGCCACAATCGATGCCGAGGGTGGAGCCAGTCGTTCAGGATGCTGGCGATGCCAATCGGGGTTCTGTTACCTTTGCCGTGCCATTGTCGAGTGCCTTGCCTTCCTCGTCGACTGCTCAGGCCCCTGTCGACCCGCCTTCAGTTTTTGTGACCCATCATGTCCCAGAGGACGAGGTGAATGCTGCCAGGGAAGCCATACGCCAGGCGGGCATTATGATGGAGAAGATGAAGACGGTGCGGGACGCCAGCCAAGCCGCCTACGATGCCAGCTCGGCTCTCCAGAGCAACGTCCAGGTTAGTTTGTCGCCGCTTGTTCTGTTAGGATATGCTATCTGAAGACTCTTTCCGAAAATCTTTGCATCTGTACACCCACTGGGTGCGTCGATTGAATTTTTGAACTAGTGGGGCACGCTGAGTGCACCCGCTGGGTGTAGTCCCCGAGACTACGGTGGACAGCTGGCAGTTGACTGTAGTCTTTGCATTTTGTCGAGTGTAAACCAGTGGTCTGAGTTCTACTTTCTCTCCCCCTTTTTTTTACTCCCTGCACTCGACTCCGGCGGGCCTGTCGAGTGGGATCAGAACCGGTGGGGGCACGCAAAGTGCACCCATTGGGTGTAGTCCCCGAGACTATGGTGGACTGCGGGCAGTCGACCGTAGTCTTAGTACTTATTGTATTTGTCGTTTTTCGCTGTAAAATAACTTCTCCCCTTTGATTTCAGAAATCTTGTGATCTTGGAGCTCGCTTTGCTGACTTGGAGAAACAGCAGATTCAATTGAACCTTGACTTGGAGCTGGCCAAGACAGTGCTGCAAAAGGTCAAGGACGGCGGCACTGGTAAGACGAGTTTGTCGACTGGTCTATCTTAGGCTTGAGTACCCTTCTACTATTTCTGAATCAATCATCATTTCTTTGCAGAAAAACTGAGAGAAGCTCTGTCGAAGAAGGATCGGGATTTGGCTGCTGCTCGAAAGGAGGCTGATGACAGGACCGCTCTGGCTGAACAGAAACTGGCTTCAGTCGGCCAGTTGGAAGAAGAGAATACCAAGCTGAAATCTGCTCTGAACGAAGCCAACAAGGAGTGCTCGTGCTGGAAGAAGGAGAACCTCAACCTGGGTGAGAAGATGGAAGGCATCGCTCGCACGAGGGATGATCTGGAAAGCTATCTGAGGAGCCTTGCCAAGAAGTTGTTCATCAAGCTTGAAGGTGCACATTTTGTTCCGACTGATTTTTTTTGTGTCGACTCAGCGTATGAAAATTGACTTATTCTTGGATCGTGAATGCAGAGTTTTGCCAGAACTTCAAGGAGGAGACTGGGCGGATCGAACCAGGTTTGGATCCAATCAATTCTCCCGTGAAAGATGAAACTGCCATGAATCTGCTCCGACTGGAATCCCGCATCGACGGTGTCGTGAACTACTTGGCTCGACTGAAGGTCGCCATGTCACGGATCGACCCAGCACTTTGGCCAGAGGCCACGCTCCAAAATGATCTTGAGTCCCTGATGACTCGACTTAACAAAATCCCTGACCGAGTGCAGGAGTGGAAGAAGTCTTCTGCCCGGTGTGGCGCTGATGTGGCTCTGTCTTTGGTTCGCGTCCATTGCAAGGAGGTGCGACAAGATAAGCTGGCAGCAATCAAGGTCGCCAACACCCAGAAGCATGACTTCCGATCTTCTATGGAGACTTTCATCGCTGCAGCCACTCAGATTGCCGACGGCGTCGACTTAGACGAGTTCGTCGAGCCTGCTAGTCCTCCTCCCGCGGAGTAAACAAACTTTTATGCCTCACCTTGAATTTGCCTCGGAATGCTGAGTGGTTTTTGTAACTATTAGACTCTTTTGGGCTGAATGCCCGAGCACTTCGATCTGTGGTCCGGAACCTTTAGGATTTATCTGAACTTGGTTTATAGTTGAATATCTTCATGAATCCCCTGCTGAGTGAACCTGTTCTTTATTCGACACAACTTTTGTATTTGTAGCGCAGCTTCGAAGGAGAAGGAAGCAGTCGACCAGCACCTTGTTGTCCTTGCGGGTCGGCGATGGAGTGCGCATTGTATTTGTGGCGAAGCTCCTCGAGAGAAGGTGGCAGTCGACCCGCACCTTGTTACTGGAGAGCGGGACGGAGCACACATTGTATTTGTGGCGAAGCTCCCCAGGAGAAGGTGGCAGTCGACCCGCACCTCGTTACTGTAGAGCGGGATGGAGCACACATTGTATTTGTGGCGAAGCTCCCCAGGAGAAGGTGGTAGTCGACCCGCACCTCGTTACTGCAGAGTGGGATGGAGCGCACATTGTATTTGTGGCGAAGCTCCCCAGCAGAAGGTGGCAGTCGACCTGCACCTCGTCGTCCTTGAGGGTTGAGATGTGTTTCATACTTAGGCGAGTACTGGACTGCAGCTAAGTCTCGGAGTGAGAGAACTTAGGCGAGTACTGGACTGCAGCTAAGCCCCCGAGTGGGAGGATTGCTCTCCACTCGGTAGGATTTTTTCAAACTTAGGCGAGTGCCAGACTGCAGCTAAGTCTCCGAGTGAGAAAACTTAGGCGAGTGCTGGACTGCAGCTAAGCCCCCGAGTGGGAGGATTGCTCTCCACTCGGTAGGATTTTTTCAAACTTAGGTGAGTGCCGGACTGCAGCTAAGTCTCCGAGTGAGAAAACTTAGGCGAGTACTGGACTGCAGCTAAGCCCCCGAGTGGGAGGTTTGCTCTCCACTCGATAGGATTTTTTAAACACTTAGGCGAGTACTGGACTGCAGCTAAGCCCCCGAGTGGGAGGATTGCTCTCCACTCGGTAGGATTTTTTTTCAAACTTAGGCGAGTGCCGGACTGCAGCTAAGTCTCCGAGTGAGAAGACTTAGGCGAGTACTGGACTGCAGCTAAGCCCTCGAGTGGGAGGATTGCTCTCCACTCGGTAGGATTTTTTCAAACTTAGGCTAGTGTCGGACTGCAGCTAAGTCTCCGAGTGAGAAAACTTAGGCGAGTACTGGACTGCAGCTAAGCCCCCGAGTGGGAGGGTTGCTCTCCACTCGGTAGGAAATTATTTTTACAAACTTAGGCAAAGCGGATTCGCAGCTAAGCCACCCACTGGGGGATTTCTTACGCAAACAAAAACAATAACAATCGCTGAGAAAATTATAATGCTCTTGTCTTTGATAAATAAACTACAGGAGTTTTTTTTATTACATCTCATCCGAGTGAGAATTCAAGTATAAAAGGGGCGGAGAAGCTCCGCATTCCAGGCTCGTGGCTCATCAATCTGGCGATCGACATTATAGAGGTGATACGCTCCATTGTGGAGGACTCTGGTGATTATGAAGGGGCCTTCCCAAGTAGGAGCAAGTTTGTGTGATTTCTGCTGATCCACTCGGAGGACTAAGTCTCCTTCTTGGAAGGCTCGACTCTTCACATTTCTGGCATGGAATCGACGCAAGTCTTGCTGATAGATGGTCGATCGGATCATGGCCATTTCTCTTCCTTCTTCCAGGAGGTCGACTGCGTCCTGCTGGGCTTGTTCTGCTTCTTCTTCAGAGTAGAGCTCGACTGCGTCCTGCCGGGCTTCTTCTGCTTCTTCTTCAGAGTAGAGCTCGACTCGAGGGGCGTTGTGAAGCATGTCACTCGGCAAGACTGCTTCGGCTCCGTAGACCAGAAAGAATGGGGTTCTTCCGGTCGATCGGTTCGCGGTCGTCCTCAATCCCCAAAGAACTGATGGAAGCTCGTCGACCCATGCACCTGCTGCGTGCTTGAGATCAGCATCAGTCGAGGTTTCAGTCATTTGAAAATTAGGCCGTTTGCTCTTTCTGCCTGTCCATTCAACTGAGGGTGAGCGACCGAAGCATAGTCGACTCGTGTGCCCTGAGAGGTGCAAAAGGCCCTGAATTTGTCGGAATCGAAGTTTGACCCATTGTCAGTGATGATGCTGTGCAGAACTCCACATCTGAATATCAACTCTCTGATGAAACTGATAGCAGTGCAAGCATCAAGATTCTTGATAGGCTTAGCTTCAATACATTTGGTGAACTTGTCGACTGCTACTAGCACATGAGTGAAGCCGCTCCTGCCCGTTTTCAGTGGTCCAACCATGTCCAGCCCCCAAACAGCGAAGGGCCAGACGAGTGGAATGGTTTTCAGAGCTGACGCGGGCTTGTGCGACATATTGGAGTAATACTGACATCCTTCACATTTGTCGACTATCTCTTTTGCCATTTCATTGGCCCTTGGCCAGTAAAATCCCGCTCGGTATGCTTTAGCCACAATGGTCCGAGAGGATGCATGATGACCACAGGCCCCCGAGTGGATATCGTCAAGGATCATCTGACCTTCTTCTGGTGTTATACACTTCTGACTGACTCCAGTCGCGCTTTCTCTATACATCTGTCCCTTTATGACTGTAAAGGCCTTGGATCGACGGACGATCTGTCGAGCCTCCTCTTCGTCCTCTGGGAGTTCTTTCCTTAGGATGTACGCAATGTAAGATACTGTCTAGTCGGGAGTGATGACCAAGACTTCCATGATTAGGTCGACCACAGCTGGAACTTCAACTTCAGTCGGATCCGTGGCACTTTTTGGTTGCGGGGCCTCTTCAGTGAAGGGATCCTCCTGACCTGATGGTGTGTGGATGTGTCCCAGAAACACATTGCTGGGAATGGCTTCTCTTTTGGAACCTATTTTTGCCAAATCATCAACTGCTTGATTTTTCAGTCGGGGTATGTGATGAAGCTCTAACCCCTCGAATTTCTTCTCCAGCTTCCTCACTGCATTGCAATAACCAGTCATGGCTGGACTTCTGACGTCCCATTCCTTCATCACCTGATTAACCACCAAATCTGAGTCGCCATAGACCATGAGGCGACGGACGCCGAGTGAAATGGCCATGCGCAACCCATATAAAAGTGCTTCATATTCTGCCTCGTTATTGGAGGAATCAAAGTGGATTTGAAGAACATATCTAAGCTTATCTCCTCGGGGGGAGACCAACACCACCCCGGCACCGGAACCACTCAGCATTTTGGAACCGTCGAAGAACATGGTCTAATGCTCCGAGTGAACCTGAGTCGGCAGTTGCTGTTCAATCCACTCGGCGACGAAATCTTCTATTGCCTGGGACTTGATAGCTTTCTTTGCCTCGAACTTGATATCTAGAGGAAGGAGTTCAGTCGCCCATTTTGCCACTCGACCAGTTGCATCTCTGTTATGCAGGATCTCTGATAATGGAGCGTCGCTAACGACTGTAATGGAATGATCAGAGAAGTAGTGAGCAACTTTCTTTATGGTCATATAAATCCCATATACAAGCTTCTGATAATGAGGATATCTTTGCTTCGATGGGGTCAAAACTTCAGAAATATAATATACTGGGCGCTGAACTTTGAAGGCTTTTCCTTCTTCTTCCCGCTCTACCGTAAGTACCGTACTGACAACTTGTCCCGTGGCTGTGATGTAAAGCAGCAAAGGCTCCTTGCTGATTGGGGCAGCAAGCACCGGCTGGGTGGAGAGCAGAGCTTTGAGCTCTGCAAACGCTGCATCAGCTTCGGGAGTCCACTCGAACTTGTCGGACTTCTTCATCAATCGGAAAGAGGCAATGCCTTTTCACCGAGACGGGATATGAATCGACTTGAAGTGGCCAAGCAACCAGTAAGCTTCTGGACGTCGTGCACTCGCACAGGATTTTTCATTCGGAGTATAGTACCGACTTTTTCTGGATTGGCGTCGATTCCCCGTTCGGAAACGAGAAAACCGAGTAATTTTCTGCCAGGAACTCCGAATGTGCACTTTGATGGATTAAGCTTGATATCATACCTCCTGAGGTTGGCAAAGGTTTCAGCAAGGTTAGCCAGCAGGTCGGAACCCTTCCGTGACTTGACCACAATGTCATCCATGTATGCTTCCACATTCCGACTAATTTGAGTGAGCAAACAATTCTGAATCATCCTCATGAATGTGGCTCCGGCATTCTTGATGCCGAACGGCATGGTAACATAACAAAAGCACCCGAATGGAGTGATGAAAGCTGTTTAATGGACGGATCTAATGGTACCCGGAATAAGCGTCTAAAAAAGACAGTCGCTCACATCCCGCAGTCGAGTCGACTATCTGATCGATGTGGGGGAGAGGAAAATGATCTTTCGGGAAGGCCCGATTGATATGTTTAAAGTCAATGCACATGCGAAGTGACTTGTCCTTCTTGGGGACCATGACAACGTTGGCGAGCCACTCGGAGTGGTAGATTTCTCGGATGAACTCCGCTGCTAAGAGCCGAGCCACCTCTTCGCCAATAGCCTTTCTCTTCTGGATGGCGGACCGTCGGAGATGTTCCTTGACATGTGTTACTTTTGAGTCGACTCTTAGGCGGTGCTCAGCCAGCTCCCTGGGAACACCCGGCATGTCAGAAGGCTTCCATGCGAAAATGTCCCAGTTCTCACGGAGGAACTGGATGAGCGCTTCTTCCTATTTGGAGTCGAGTGTTGTTGAGATATGAGTTGGAGCAGCGCTAGGATCGGTCGGGTGGATGTGAGCCGTCTTCGTTTCGCCAGACGGCTGAAAAGCTGATTCTGTGGCAGGCTTCTTGGCTCGCAACAAATCACTCGGGTCTGCAGTCTTCTGGTATTCCTGCAGCTCCACCACCGCCATCTGAGCATCAGCGATCTTTGAACCTTTCTGAAAACATTCTTCTGCTTTCTTCCGATTGCCCGTAATAGTGATCACACCTTTGGGGCCAGGCATCTTCAACTTGAGATACACATAACATGGTCGGGCCATGAAGCGTGCATAAGCCGGCCTGCCCAAAATAGCATGATAGGCACTCTGGAAGT
Organism: Triticum urartu; assembly: GCF_003073215.2. Classification (NCBI taxonomy): domain Eukaryota; kingdom Viridiplantae; phylum Streptophyta; class Magnoliopsida; order Poales; family Poaceae; genus Triticum; species Triticum urartu. Next base: position 40,018 of record NW_024116406.1, on the reverse strand, counting down.
CTACAACTTCAAACGTCAACTTTTCTTTGCGGTAATTCTTGGAATCACCGAAAACCACATCAAGAGCAATCTGGCCGAGTGATTCAGCCTTCTTCCCAGGAATGACTCCATGGAAACTCATGTTGCTGGTACTGAGTCTGGACATCGGAATGCCCATCCCTTTCAATGTCTCAGCATATAATATGTTCAAACCACTGCCACCATCCATCAAGACATTGGTTAGTCGAGTGCCTTCAACAACTGGGTCGACCACCAAAGCTTGCCTCCCAGGGGTGGCGATGTGCGTTGGGTGATCAGACCGGTCGAATGTTATGGCAGTCTAAGACCACTTCAGATAACTGGGTGTCGCCGGAGCAACCATATTCACCTCTCGGTTGATAACTTTCAGTCGACTTTTGCTATCAACATCAGCAAAAATCATCAGGGTGGAATTGACCTGGGGGTATCCATCATCACTATCTTCCTTGTCATCAACTTTGTCCAACTCCTTTTCCTTATCTTTGGGCTGCTTGCCCTGGAACTGCTGGATCAAGAGTCGACACTGTCGAGTGGTATGTTTCGGGTAAATGAAATTACCCTCTTCATCTTTCTTGGTGTGGACGAGACATGGCAAATCAAACACATCATTTTCGTCCTGGTCTTTAACTTTCTTGGGGTTCCAAGGTCCTTTCAGTTTCCCTTTAAACTTTCCTTGGGTTACAGCCAAGGCTTCCCCAGGAGCAGCTGGCTCGGCTTTCCGCTTCTGTTTCCGATTGGAATTTCCTCCGGTTTCTTGGGCGACTGACTTGAGCTTGCCACTCCTGAGTCGATCCTCATCTTCACCATTAGCGTACTTGGTGGCAATTTCCATCATCCGATTCAGAGACATATCTCCGGTCCGACCGAATTTCAGATTCAGTTCTCTGTACTTGACACCTTCTTTGAAGGCACAGACTGCTTGGTGGTCAGGCACATTCTCCACCGTGTGATGTAACGTGATCCATCTCTGGATGTAATCCCTCAAAGTTTCATTCGGCTTCTGCACGCAAGACCGCAGTTCCGTCAGCCCTGCCGGTCGCTTGCATGTTCCTTCGAATGTGGTGACAAACACTCGGGCGAGATCTTCCCAAGTGTAAATGCTGCTGGGCGCTAACTGGTTCAGCCACGCTTTGGCCGAGCCCTCTAACATGAGAGGCAGATGCTTCATGGCCACTTCGTCATTGCCGCCGCCAATCTGGACAGCCACTCGGTAGTCTTCAAGCCAAGTATCGGGCTTGGACTCACCAGTGAACTTACTGACTCCAGTCGCCAACCTGAAGTTGGGAGGAATCACAGCGGCCCTGATGGCTCTACTAAAGCACTCTGGCCCCGAAGCATGTGCTCTGTTGCTGGTAGGTGCATCTCTGTCATGACCTTCACGGTGAGCTCTGTTCCTGTCGACCAAACCTTGAACGAGAATGGATCTCGCATCAAAGCATGGCTCCCTGGAGTCGACTGGAATCCTTCGCCCAACACTACGAGGGCGCCTGTCATCCTGCTGTCGAGGCGCATATGACCCGCTCCTCGGGGGAGGGTGGGCACTCGACGTCAATCGTCACGATCGAATCGGTGGTCATATTGCTTGCTCACGGTTCCCGTACTGATTGCGCCGGTCCCCACATCCCTCACGCCTCGGGGGCGATCTTGGGCTATGAGCCGACTGGACTGTGTCTGCAGCAACGGATCTGCTGTGAATCCTGTTCCGCGACTGAGAAACGGCGGAATTATGGTCTCCTGCTGCCCGGAGTAACGCTCTGATCTGCAGCAAGCCTCTGCCAGCCTCCGACTGGGAAGGCTGAATCGACTCTGCTATACGGGCTGCAGCTGCTAAATTCTGAATCGGAGTTCGATATACCTGCAGGGGCGGAAAGAGCTGACGTCAACTGGATTCGGGAACCCGCTGTCGCGCACGCTCGTCGAGTGCTCGCTGGAGGTTCTCTAGTCGAGCGCGCTTGGCCAAGTTTGCGAGGCGCGCGTCCTCCAAGGCACGAGCCTAGGGGGTTTCTCCGACGATAGGAGTGTGCAGTGCATCCATGTTCCGGCGACGAAGTTCTTCTCTCTGCAGTGACGTGAGAGGCTCGGGGAGATATTCCTCATGGGGACGCGACGGGTCGCCTCCACCCGCGCCTCCGTCGGTGCGAGGAAAACCGGGAGGACTGGGCGGTCCATCGACCATCAGAACCTCCGCCGCCGGATCACTGCTTTCGCACTCGGATGCGGTCTCTGTAGAGCCAGTCGACAGATCGAACATGCCGTAGAGGGATTCATCGGGCTCGATCGCCGTGACTTGAGGGGTGCCTGACTGGCGTGCCACCGCGTGTCTCACCCATCGTTGAAGTCCCGACCGACCGGAGTGCTTGCGCCGGCAGGAAACAGGGAGGGAGGACAACACAGGAGCCGACCGGTAGGGGGTCGACGGTCGCCGCAAGAGAACGCCGCGGACGCACGCGCTAAAGTGCGTTGCTCCGCGGGCGGGGAGTGCGTCCACGTCGAGCGGAGCCTCCTGAAGCCAAGCGGAGTCGTCGGCGATGAACGTGAGCGTGCCGAGACGGATCTCGCGGCCCTCCACCAAAACTTCACCAGAAACCATGATGATTTGGATCGGAAAAGATCGCAACTCCTCCAACAAATCGCTAAAACACCGGCCCCAAGGTGGGTGCCAACTGTCGTGGTTCTAAGTCTGATAGTAATGTAGGGGGGTAAGTATGGAGAGGCAAGATCTTAGCTATGGAGAAGTTGTAAGCGCACGAGGTTTACGAGTTCAGGCCCTTCTCGGAGGAAGTAATAGCCCTACGTCTCGGAGCCCGGAGGCGGTCGACTGGATTATGCGTGTATGGTTTACAGGGGTGCGAACCCTTTACACTGAGGAGGGGGGTGGCTTATATAGAGTTCGCCAGACCCCTCCGGCCCTCAGTTATGCAGGGTTTTAAATACATTAAGGTCGGGCGTTACTGGTAACGCCCTTAATAAAGTGCTATGATGACCATAAAGGCTACATAATAACCGACCGTTAGCATGCGGAGTGCCTTTAGGTCTCCTGGCTATCGAGTGGTTTGGTCCTGGTCGAGTGATCGCTTCTTGGTCGAGTGTCTTCGAGTCTGTCGAGTGGAACACCTCCAAGTCGATTGAAAGGTGATTTCTTCTAGAGATGTCCTTGGGTAGGGCAGTTTGGATAGGTCCATGACCCTACCCTAGGTACATAGCTTCGTCAGGGGGTGAATGTAAAAACGCCCTGGCGCCTCGTATTCATTCGACGCATGGGAGATAGCCCTTATTGGGCACAGAAGCCAAGAGGTTCAACATTTATGAGGCCGGACACTGCTTACGAACAATTGAAAATTGGAGAAGAACTCGCCTTATAATGCCGAAGACAACACTGTGCGCCGGACTCATCATCAATGAAGCCTGGTTCAGGGCTACTGAGGGAGTCCTGGATTAGGGGGTATCCGGACAGCCGGATTATATCCTTCGGCTGGACTGTTGGACTATGAAGATACAAGATTGAAGACTTCGTCCCGTGTCCGGATGGGACTCTACTTGGCATGTAAGGCAAGCTAGGCAATACGGATGTGTATATCTCCTCCTTTGTAATCGACCTTGTGGAACCCTAGCCCCCTCTGGTGTCTATATAAACCGGAGGGTTTTAGTCCGTAGGACAATATACAATCATACCATAGGCTAGCTTCTAGGGTTTAGCCTCTCCGATCTCGTGGTAGATCAACTCTTGTAATACCCATATCATCAAGAATAAATCAAGCAGGACGTAGGGTTTTACCTCCATCAAGAGGGCCCAAACCCGGGTAAAACATTGTGTCCCCTGCCTCCTGTTACCATTCGCCTTAGACGCACAGTTCGGGACCCCCTACCCGAGATCCGTCGGTTTTGACACCGACAACGATGAATCCTTCTCCTTGATTTTTTTTCTCCCAGAAAGTGAATATATAGAGTTGGAGTTGAGGTCGGAGGAGCACCAGGGGGCCCAAGAGGTAGGAGGTGCGCCCAGGGGGGCAGGCGCGCCCCCACCCTCGTGGCTAGGGTGTGGCCCCTGGCCTTGATCTTTTGCCAGTATTTTTTATTCTTTCCAAAAATACGCTCCGTGGAGTTTCAAGTCATTCCGAGAACTTTTGTTTCTGCACATAAATAACACCATGGCAATTCTGCTAAAAACAGCATCAGTCCGGGTTAGTTCCATTCAAATCATGCAAGTTAGAGTCCAAAACAAGGGCAAACGTGTTTGGAAAAGTAGATACGACTGAGACGTATCAGGAGTGCATGCACAAATCTAGAGTGATGGTAGCAAACTGTGGATAGACCCAAAACAAATGATAGCAGGCAGATAATAGCTTTAGTTAAAAAATACAGATAATGGCTCCTTTAATGTTTGTTTGCACCCAACATGAAACTCATGGTAGACAACCGAGATTAACTAGATAGTAGACAGATAGTACTGATTGCTGCCCCAATATGTACCCCACAACCATTTAAAAACTCAAGTTTCAGCATAAGTTTGGACCTGAGTCGGGGTCTAATAGGTGAACACGACGATATAGTAGCATGTCATCATATTAAGCGATGCATAATGTAAGCAGACACGGAAGAGTGTGACCTCTCTTGCGGACCCGTGTAGTCCTCAAGGTCATCTGCTCAGTTGATGATGGTAATGCAGTTGTCGTGGCTGCCGGCGGCGGGGAAGAAGATCTAAGGCGGCAAAAGACAGTTTGGAGAGCGGGTCCCTGCTGTGTTGAACCCATACATCATTGGAGCAGCTGAGCTGGGGTGGAACACAGCACCGCAGGAGCAGGACAAACCACACAAGGTTTTCTTTGACACATATCTGTAACAGAAGTAATTGTGTAAGGGCTTGTTTGAATTTGAGGATTCTAACAATGCAAGGATAGGAAATAGACAGGAATAGGATAGGAATGCACGTGCAAAACAGAGAATTTAAAAACACAGGATTTCTACCAATCTGGGTGTTTGGTTCACAAGAATGGGAAGATCACAAGATGCAAAGAAGCATGTTGAGATTAAGTCAAACCACAAGAAATGTACAACCTCTTTGGCGAAGCCATGTCGATCTCAGTGTGATTGGGTTGGCCGGTGAGGATGCTCCGGCTGACTTGCCTGTCAGAGGAGAGGAAGAAGATCTTAGGCCTCTGGAGATGGAGCCCGAGGTACTGCTCCGCTGTGATGGAGGGTTTCGTCGTTGGAGTAGCTCCGGTGAGTTGTACGACGCCGAGGCTGAAGCAGGACAAGAGAGACAACGTTAACCTGAGTGGAATTCTAATAGCATCTCTAATAGATGATGTAAAATACATAACCACAAAGTGCTAGATGTATACATCATCCGCTCATCTCTGAACTTAACTGCCGAAACTGAATTTAACTGTCGAAACTGAATTTAGCTGTCAAAACTGAATTTTGTTGTCGAAACTGAATTTTACTATCGAAACTGAACGCACTAGAGGTGAGGCTACAAGTCAGTCGATTGACTTTTTCATCTCTGGTCAGTCGATTTTGCAGCTGTTGGATACGAAATCAAGGGCCTGCAGTTCATCTTCAACCTCCGCCCCCCTGAGCCGCCAGCCACCAACGGCCAAACAGCCGCCCCCCGCCACCCACGGCCGGTGGTGCGCCGCCCCACCCACCCCGAAAACACTCCCCACCACCGGTCCGCCACTGCCCCAGCCATCCCTGTAGCCCCTCCCCCCAGTGCTGAGCTTTTTCTGCAGCGATCTCCACGCCACCGCCCCACCCTGAACCCTAAGAAAGGTAGTGGGGTACCTCTCTGGCGAGCCCTCGTCCCCGCTGCAGCTGGTTCTTCCTTAACTCCGGCAAGCCCCCCCCCCACCCCCTGAAAATCGACTGACCCAAAATTCGATTCAGTCGACTGAAGTGTAGCTAAATCGGAGCAACATCACAAGCAAGAGCAAGAGCGAGAGCAGCAGCGCGAGCAAGAGCAAGAGCAAGAGCAGCAGCGCGAGCAAGAGCAAGAGCAGACCAGGCAGGGGACCGAGAGCAAGAGCACAGCAGCAGCGCGAGCGAGAGCTAAAGCAGTAGCAGCTCCTACTGATGTGGACGTCACCACCGAGGGAGCGATGTCGTGGAGGAAGTGGCCGGCGACGCCGGCGTGGATGGAGCCGCGCTGTGTCGGCTCGGGACCGAGCGCCGGCAGCACCGTGAGATCGAATCAAGAAGAAAATGCGGCGATTAGTGTACAACCTCTTTGGTGGCGCCGATTAGGCCGCAGCTTCATCCGAGGAAACGGTGATGATGATGATCTTCCGGTGGTGCAGGTGAAGACGGCTGTGCAGGAATGGAGGTGGCGCGAAAGACGAGGGGAACGTCGGGGCAGCTCCTTGGAGGTGGAGGACGGGGTGGCTGAACCGGTGGGACAACCAGATCGACGACGGATCCTCATCCGGTACGGTGGATGAGGGACGTCGAGGTGTTGCTGTGGACGATGTCATCGGGGAAGAGGCTCTAGCTGGGTGGTGGACGGAGGAGGGTGTGGGGCTTCACAGGTTTCGCCGGCCTCAGTGTACGAATGGGTGGGCCGATGGGATGGGAGTGGGGAACCATGGCTTAGGGACGCGCTTGTCTGAAATGTGGGGTAAGTTACGAAAGTACCCCCACTGATTTGAGGCGGTTCTTTCGATTCAGGGGTATCACGGGCATTTCGCGTGTCGGGATTTCATAGGAGGTGGGAGTTTTCGCGTGCGTTGTAATTTTGGAATAGCAAGGCGCGGGTTGAGATGGAGGGAGTTGTTGGAGCACAGCGAGACAAAGATATATCTTAAATATTTCGGGCTAACAAGGCGCGGGTCGAAGAGGCGGGAGTTTCGCAGCACGATAGACCGAGACGCTAGCTTGACATTTCGGCATAACAAGGCGCGGCTTGAAATTTCGGGAGAACAAGCTTAACGTGTACCCAAAAAAAGACAATTTAGACTAGTATGATATAATATGTACAATGTGTTTAACACGCACAATAGACACACAGACACCATTTAGACTAGTAAGGTACGCGTGAATTGCACACATGAGATTTGGCAACCAAATTATGAATAAATACCACATTATAGCATGTAAGCTTTGAGTCATATATGCATGATGTAGATGTTCGTTTAATTCTTATAGTTCATTTCATTCAAAATCATCTAGTTTTTAAAAGAAAGCTAATCTATTTTAAGATTCATGGAATTGTGCGTTGTAAGGCATAAAGTAAAAAACAAATCATGTAGAAAAACATTTGGGCAATTATGATATGGAAGATTCTAGAACAAAGACGAAGTGCTTGTGTTTTGAGGTTTGTGCATTATGCGTAAGTTCAACCATAGAGTCTTCTATATTGTACATGTGGCAAAATCTAGTGGAATCTAGATGATATCCAACGGCCAGTAGTGCTCAAATTTGCCAGCTCTGCACCATCAGATTGGCCTCATCCAACGACCATCTTTCAGAGTTATAGTTATCCGCACACTATGTAAAAAATATAATATATAATATATATATATAGGGGTATAGATATAGATATGTGATGCGGAAGCCACCCATCATCTCCAATTAGAATAGTTTGTCCATGCACGGATGCAATGTGGCCAAATGATGTCTGCCATCGGTATCTAAAATTCAAACCAATCTGACCTTGTTCAATGTGTATACATTGCAACATGCTCATTTCCAAACCACACCGCGCAGATCTTCGTTATATTCATGCATGCATGGGTTTCAAACATCATGATCTCTTATTCAAATATTTGAATTCAACTATACATTAATTATGACCTCACCTAGTCTTTTACACCCACACATTGGTCTTATCTTTATAATTGTACCACTAACTTTCTCTCGTGCATGCATGCACACACACTACCAGTCGGCATTATCCATCGCACACATGCAATCTTTTTCTTCAGGTTGGTCTCCCATGAAGGCACACACACATCCCCCTCTCCATCATATTGGGCATTCTTTATCTCTGACGTGCATGCGCAACAATCGATGTTCCTCTATGTGTGTGTGTGTATAGCTAGGTCTTTCATAGTTCTCCACATAAACCGATCAATCTATATATCTAGTGAGGTCTCACCCTCTTTCCCACGTCCACATCGATCAATCTATACCTCTCTATATAGGATTACATATATAGCTAATACACCCACATTAATTATATATCCAACGCTCCCTCTCATCATCCATGCCTTCCGCTTCATCTCTTAGACGCGTGCACAATGGCCAAGACAGGGGGCAGCAAGGGCCCTGCCCCCCTAACATCACTATATATCGAGGCTAATATGAATGTGATCATTAGACAATTGCTGGTAAAAATGGTTTAAGTTGATGAATTGTCCCTCCTCGTAAAGGATTAGCAATGCTTGCCACCCTAGCTCATGGGACATTTTTCATGGCTCCGCCACTATGCGCAACAGCGCACGTTCTCTCTAAATATCGATCTCACAGTTGTGCACTCCTTCATGGTCTCCCTCCACTCGGCCCCTCACACCATCTTCTAGCCCCCCACTATATTTTGCCACATGTACAATCTAGCAGACTCCATGGTTGAACTTAAGCATAATGCACGAATCTCAAAACAACAGTGGTTCTCCTTTGTTCTAGAATCTTCCGTATTGTAACTGCCCAAACTTTTTTTCTAGTTGAATTGCCATTCTTTGTTTGTACTTTATGCTTTACAATGCACAATTCCATGAATCATAAAATAGATTAAGGGCTTCTTTGATTCAAAGGATTCTCGAAGGAATTTGGGTGGATTCTAATCCTTAGGAATTTTTCCTATCTTGGTTGTTTGATTCATAGGATTGTAAACCATAGGAATTTTTCCATATGATTCATTTGCACTAGATTTCATAGGAAACATCCCATCCACTCAAACCTCTTTGAAAGAATTCTGCATTTTTCTATGAACAATCAAACACTCGTACCATCCTGTAGGATTCAAGACGACATTCCACTCTAATCCCATGTTCTTCCTATTCCCGCGTTTTGGAAATCCTACGAATCAAAGAGGCCCTATGTTTTTTATAAAAACTAATTGATTTTGAATGAGATGAACTATAAGAATTAAACAAATGTCTACATTAGGCATATATGACTCAGAGCTTACATGCTACAGTGTGGTATTTATTCGTAATTTGGTTGCAAAATCTGATGCGTGCAATGCACGTGTACCTTACTAGTACTTCGAGTATGTGCAAAACACAATGGCACGCTACACAGTGTCTCTCTTACAGTTCATGAAGCCACGTGGGCACGTGGCACATGTGGAGGCGTTGTCATGACATCCTTGTGTGGATTGATCACAGTGACGTGCTGCTGGTTCCAAAAGAATGTACTCGTCCTCCCTGAGCCGCACTGGCGGTACATGCACGAAGCGAAGATGTGCACGCACGCCACGCACGCACTCATTCCCTCGCACGCACACGCGGGTACACGGGCAAACACAATTTTGTACCAAGATCCACCCCATGTGATAATTTGACGCTTCATTGATGGTCAATTAATACAACGCATGGAAATTGAGTGGACGTGAGGGCGGAAGAAAGACATTGCTACTCCACTGCGCGCATGCGAGTAGTTAAATCATGGGTTGCTAATAGTACTTCCATTGGTCTCCTTCGTATTTTGTGCCAATTTTTGATAGTAATATAATATTTACGCATCTGAGCAGTGCAGTCTACTTGAAATTTATGTTCCACTAAACTCATAGGGAGCCGTTTCGGGCCTCGAAACCAAAAACCATCAATTAATCTTTACCTTGTTCCCATCACATTTGAAAGTACTAGTGCTACAATTAAGTGCAAGCCTGCTCACACCTATCAGTACGTACCAAACCTGGACGTGTTCCCACTATGTAGGTTTTAGTACTAGTGCTAGTACTTAGGTTATAAAAAGGGGAACTACCTAACCGAAAATTACTCTACCTTCCTCCTCATAAGTCCTGCTTCTTCGTCCGTCCTTGCCATGGCCGATGTGCAGAGCTCTAGGTCGAGAACTACTCGTAACAAGGGAGCGGCAACCAAGGCTATGAAAAAAAGAGGGCTTGCCGCCACGCAAAGACCTCGAAAGATCTCTCACGGGCAGGCGATGGCTCCCAGGAGCGCCCTAGGCGCGGAGGCGAACATGCCAAGCTGGCGGCGCTGGAGTTGTTATCCCTCGACGGCATGCCCGATCAGCTCAATAAGCACCTCAATAAGCAGAAGGAGTTCATCCACGGCTTGATGGAGCTGCTGAAGGAGAGCCTCGACGACATGCCCGCTGAGCTCAGTGAGCAGGGGAGTTGACCGCCGGCTTCGTGATGCTGCTGAAGAAGAGCATTGCCTCGGAGAAGAAGGCGACCGGTGAAATCCTGCAACTTCAGGAGGACAACGCGAAGCTCTGCCACGAGATCGACCTGCTGAAGGAGGAGAACGCCGGCTGGAAGAAGCTGCATGAGAATAGTAGTTCCTCGATGAAGTTGTTGCAGGCCCTCATCATGGAATAGAAGGAGGAGTTGGCGAAGCTCCACATCGAGCACCCGGCTGCTGTTAAGGTACGTAATGCAACCGTGGAACAGATGATGAAGGCTCACATCGAGAAATCCTGCGTCATGGACACAATGATGAAGATGGCGGAGGAGACGCGCAAGGAGATGGAGGTCGTGGAGGCGATGAAGAAGCAGTTACGACTCTGTGGCGAGCAACCCTTCATGTAGTGAGAGCAGCGCCCCAGACTTGTGTGTGCGTCTTCCTTCTTTTTTGGGGGTGATAATCCTCCTTCTTCTTTTGCTCATGTGTTTCTTATTTTGCTTCGGGTGTTTCGCCGCACGTGTCACCTTTTCTGTGAGGCATGAATAGAACAATGCTAAAAATGAGATGACTAGCAAATTAGATCATTCTTTATCTCCAATAGAACAATGCCTCTTGCTAGTAATATATAATAAGAGTAGAGAGTAGAGGATTTGGCACTGGGCTGCCGTGTTTCGTGCTCCTCCTTCGTACTCCAGTGGAAAACTTGAGTATACCGCACGGTTCTTTGCTCCTCCTCGGGTCGTCGGCACATTTATACAAGCAGTCAAATCACAAGGCCCTGCCTTCCAGCAGTAATGAGCCATCAAATCACAAAGGCCCTCGCCTCTCGTGAAAAGGACCAAGCTAGACTGCCCCTCCTTCTAGCCTTTTAAAAAAATTATACATTTGTACAGTAGTAGTATCGATGGATTGTGCCATGGAGCAAAACTAACAAGATGTAATTAAAGAAAAAAGGTGGTACATATAGAGAGCACTCATCGCCAAATTATGCATATACTATATGACACTACCCACTATGAAGGTACTAGTAACATAGACTAGTAACTAGTCTATGCTACTCTCCACTATGACCAGCCAAAGTCGAGGCGTGGATACCAACGAGGGCCTGGTTGTGTCTATACTTGGACAACTCACCCGACTGCATGCGCACCAGGCAGACGAAGCTTGTGTCGTGTTGGTGCCGTGTGCGGCCCGCACATTCATCAATCTTGCTATAAGTCGTAGTAGATGCTATATAGGTCCGTCGGATCTTACATCAAGATCCGTGCAAAAATTTCTTTTCAGATTTTCCTTTTTCTCTCTTAAATCTCAATCGAGTGAGGCATTGCCATGCCATTAAATAGAGGGTCAGGCGCCATTAATGGAGACCTTGGAAGAGAGGTGGACGGCAGATGGAGGTCAAAGGGCTCGCACGCCTCCCGTACTCAAATAGCTACCCTGCATGGCGCCTCCTAGCTAATAAAAAAGGGGACCCGTGGCGGCACGTAAATGGTAAATAGAACACCCACGGTTTCAATAATAGTTGTGTTTCCGGTTGTAACATGACAACACTTGTTCCAAAATGACTTTATTGATTGTTAATGTGTGCGCCTTCGCAAATCGGACATCAAAATTACCACAGCATGTTGGTGCCATGTCATGACACCAAGCCAAGTTTCATGATTTTCATGCGTGTTTCGGATTTACAAGAATTAAAAAACCAAGTTTCTCAATGTTTCCAGCCGAGCCATGACGCCCAGATGTTTGAATTTCATTCCCATTTCTGGCATGGGACCTAGAAATTTACCCGAGGACACACATGTGATTTTTCAACCACCTTCGGTGCACTGGAGCATGTGCTTGTATTTAAAATTTGAATTATGCACACAAAGGTGACACGTTCCCTCTTAGAACCACGAGCCTTCTTGAGAGAAGCTCCGGTTTGCAAGAAACTTATACCAAAACTTATTACTATTCTGCAATTTTTTTACCAGAGCATGGTAGTACCATGACATGACACCATGCCAAGTTTCATGATTTTCAGGCGTGTTTTGGATTTACAAGAATTTTAAAACCAAGCTTCTCAATGTTCTTGGCCGAACCACGATGCCCAGATGTTTGAATTTCATTCCCATTTCTTGCATGTGACCTAGAAATTCACCCGAGGGAACACATGTGATTTTTAAATCAACTTTGGTGCACGGGAGCATGTGCTTGTAGTTCAAATTTGAATTATGCACATTAAATGACTAGAAACTCAATTAATGTATAAAACAGGCTAAACAAACCCGGAATAATTCCAAAATTTAATAGGGCACTCATATAGTTCTATGTTGCCTCTGTAAAGAAAATCTAGGGGAGGCAGCGTATATTAGAAATGCCATTAGAAATTGTTATTTTCACGTCAAACCCGTTAACTATGTTACATGACAAAAATAAGCCGATTCTCACAATGATAAGTTAATGGTCTCCAGCACAATACACCCCTCAAATAAAACTAAGCACCCTGGAATTCTTTGACAAAACTAAGCACCCTGAAATTCTTTGACAACTAAACTGCTGGCTATATGATATTGGCCATATATATTGTACGTATATAATGTGAGGAAATGAGTGGTAGTACTATACCAACTAAAAGATGAAATGTACGAATAACGAGAAGAAACATAACATAGTTCTGCTGGGGGCTCAGCACAACACACCCCTCAAATAAAACTAAGCACACCTGAAATTAAACTAAGCAACTAATCTGGTAGACACTGCATTAGAACCACCATGAGCAATGACACTGCCACCTTACTCGGACTCCTCATCCACGTCCTCGACTTTGTCCTTGTCCCTCTTCCTCTTGGCCGATACTTCTTTGCTTGAACCGCACACTTGGCTCTTGCTCTTCATCCAACCCTTGTAGATATTGAAACAAAGGTAGCCATCCATTGCAGCGTAGTGGATGTGGTCTATATCTAGTACATTCCACTCCCATGCATGATGAAACCTGAACGGAGGTTTCTTCAGTGTACCGTACGAAGGATGAACCATGGCTCCTGCCAGGGTCAGCATTGAAGGCTGATCACGGGAGGGCACCAGCCCTTTCTTTTGGAGGTCAAAGGGGCCGCCTACAACGAGGCCTATCTGACCAAGGATTTCCTTTTCGTTCCTAAAGTCTACAGTAACGAATTTGACTCGGCCGTCCTTGAGGAAATTCTTAAAATCCTGGCACTCAACGTCGGCATGGCATATGTGGTAGACCAAGCATAATTCATGCACGCAAACCTGGATCACGGCGGGCTTCTTCTCTGCCTCCTTTAGATTCTTCTCTCTTCCCAGGACTGTGGTGTACTCAACATCTAGCCCAGCGACCCACTCATCATTTGAGTTTTCAAACATATGTTTGAAGCGAGCAAGGCATTCTTTCACCGTTGCAGAAGAACGGGTGTAGATGATGTCGAACTCATCGCCGCTGATGGTTCTAACCTTGTACTCACCGCCGATCATGGAGATTTGGGACGCCATGTGTCGGTGTCAAAACCGGCGGATCTCGGGTAGGGGGTCCCGAACTGTGCGTCTAGGGCGAATGGTAACAGGAGGTAGGGGACACGATGTTTTACCCAGATTCGGGCCCTCTTGATGGAGGTAAAACCCTACGTCCTGCTTGATTATTCTTGATAATATGAGTAGTACAAGAGTTGATCTACCACGAGATCAGAGAGGCTAAACCCTAGAAGCTAGCCTATGGTATGATTGTATCTTGTCCTACGGACTAAAACCCTCCGGTTTATATAGACACCGGAGGGGGCTAGGGTTACACAAGGTTGGTTATAAATGAGGAGATATACATATCTGTATTGCCTAGCTTGCCTTCCACGCCAAGTAGAGTCCCATCCAGACACGGGACGAAGTCTTCAATCTTGTATCTTCATAGTCCAACAGTCCGGCCAAAGGATATAGTCCGGCTATCCGGAGACCCCCTAATCCAGGACTCCCTCACCATGGATTTGGGAGGAGGGTTAGGATTAGTGGAACTGCCGTAATGTGAAAGGACTGGACGACTAGGAGCGGTTTATCGATTGTAAAAATGTTGAGTGGGGGGGGGGCGTGCGAATGGCAAGGTAGTGGCTTACCTAGTGGATAAATGGATTCATGCACAGTACTATGGGGGCCCAATTAGATGTCATGTCTACTCGACGCCCAATTAAATGGCTTTCGATGTCATGTCAAGCGTCGGGAAAATTATAGGTGATACGAAGCTTTCCATTCTCCCATGATACGGGCTTCCGAGAGCCCTTGGATCTGAGATCGAATGGTTGCATGGCGTGATTCTAGACCTATGGGTGAATATCCTATCCTGGAGGGTTATTCTGCAAATTTTCAGCAACTTAGCGTGCGACCGTTTGATTTCAGATCCAAGGGCTGCCAGCAACCCGTATCATGGTAGCGCCTACCATGACCGTCGCCTCGCTCGCGCGGCCATGCCCTTGGAGATTTAACACGGTGCGTTAGGCTATCTGATGTTGTCATGTCATACATAGTCATCACTTAGTCACTCATACAACAAGGTTAGCTATAAGGTTGGCTATAAGAGTATTTTTTGTTTACTTCTCTCTATCTCTTTCTTCTTAGTATTTATTACATTTGCCAAGGAGTGAGATCTTCCAATGAAATGGTGCTTAGATGAGGTGCTATGGCATTAAATGGCTTAGCAACTCAAGTCCCCAATGCATAGGTGCTTAGTTTTTTGTTGCTAAGTTTGCTTCATCTAGGTACACGCGCTTATCACTGTTTCTTCCTGGGGTCACCAAACTAGTCTGTCTCTTCTTCGTTAACTTGCCATGCCTATGTGGCAGGCTTAGCACCTGTAGGATCAAGTACAATAGTGGGCTATAAGCCCGCTTTACATGGCATTTTTGCATATCTGGGGGAAAGAGGCAAGGAAAAAGTGGAGGAGTGGGCTCACAAGCAAGAGCCAGCCTCTACATGGTGGAGGATCAGGAGAGGCACCTGTATGGAGGTGGTCAGGAATCGGGAGACTCAAGCTGGTCATAGCGCCACAGTTAAAATGATAATGGCAAGTCAAATCACCGGGCCCCACCTGTCCAGCAGTAACTCACTATCAAATCACACAGCCCTACGTTTGCAGCAGCCTACTCCCTCATCTTCTCGCATCTCTGTGGAACCGACTAGGCGGAACTGCCCTGCCTACCGCGCGGGAAAAGCCCCGCCCTCGACTTTTAAATAGTACAGTATACTAATTTTGTATCCATGGATTGCGCCATGGAGCAAAGCCTCAAGAAAACGGTGGTACACATGTACGGAGTATACAGCACGCCCGTCGCGTTCGCGTCGCACCCCAGACGGTCGGTCGGTCTGGCACGCCGCTCTCCGAATGGAACGCGCGTCAGATTGTGTTTGCACACACATGTGGGACCGCAATTGAGAACCAACCATGGCACACTCCCAGGCCCCGCAAGTCGGGTGAGTTAATAGAAGTAGTACATACATTGGTACGTGGACGATCCCTGCAGGACACGGAAGATCAGTTCCTCCATGCATGTGACCAGACTCCAGCAGACATGCACGAAGACTACTCAGCTGCCATCTAGGTCAAGCCGGCTATGTTAATTAGTACATCTATCGACGGACCCCTTTTCTACGAGTTTATCTTTAATTTGAGCTTTGATCCTCGTCTAGTTTGTCCGTCGGGATTCATATCTCCTTTGGGCAGTGAGGTTATGATTTCTTGTCATGTGGCATTTTTTCGTGTTATATGTTATAATCTGGTCCTTCAGATCAAAATGAAAACAACTGCGCCTCCGGGGCACGTGCATGTAGACTTCTCGACAGTCATTGCCAAGGTCAAGCCGGCTCCGACCGGTAGACAAAAGAAAACTAGTACTCCACTATATTGGCAGGAGCCTCCGCGCTTGCTTGCTAGTGTTGCTCTCTTCACACTCTCTCGTCCTCTCCAGATCTAAACACGACAATGGTGGCCACACTCTCTCTCTCTACTCACCGCTGGTCACAGATCCAGCTGGATCCTCTCTGCCGGGGAAGGCGAGAAGGTGCAACGTTCACGCGGTCGTCCTCGGTGACGGCTCTTACCCACTGCCAGCGCGTCCCGATCAGCGTGCCTTGCCGTTCTCTCCCAAGCATCGCTGGCGAGGGAGGGCCTCCCACCCCTTCTTCCTCGCTGCCGTAGTGTGGGCAGATCCGGCCTCACGCCGCCCACCTAGCGACATCTCGGCGACCCTCAGGTATAACTTCCTTCAAAACCGGCCTTGCTCTACTTCCCGAGCTCCTGACGTTACTGCATCTGTATCTTTTACTATTTCTCAGGCCCCCTCGTGTAGATAGGATCGATCGGCTGTTCGAAAACCACCTATTTTTTTACTGTTAAGAGGTAAAACTAGTTCATGCACTCGAATCTAGTAGTACTTGGTTCAAACAAGGAAGAAAGGGGGTGGGGTGGGGGAAGACTTGTTACCTGAATCTAGGACTTGGTCGAAAGAGGAAATAATGGGGGTGAAAAGTAGCAGAGACTGGCTATCCAACTGGTCTCTAGGTCTAATAGGGAAATAAAGGGAACGCAGTACAAACTCAATATAAACCCGATCTATTGGTTGAAAAAGGAAAGAAAGTGGGGACTGGGGGACAAGTCAACATAGTAAGTCCAGCACTAGATTTGCTAGCCTCACAGTATAAGGTGGCTATATACCGAACAAAAATGGGACCAACCTAGATATCCCCTTCTAATGTTTGTTGCCCCGAGCCGCTCTTATGTAATGCCACTAGTAAAATGTAGCAGTCGCACTGTTAAAAGTAAGGACACGTTAAACCAAAGTTGTTTTCAATGTAATGCCGCCAGTAATATGAATCAATGACACTTTTTTTCATCTCCTGCTAAATTTCCCATTCAGAAAAGTTGCTTCTTTTCGTTAGAGATGCAACTGTCCTGGTCTGCCTACTCTCTAGGAGCTTCACAACCAACCTTGATGTTGCTCAATTTTATTGCAACTAATGAAGAAGCTCTGCGGGTTTCGTTTTCTGATGGAAATGGAACCAGGGCTGGGGCCCTTTTCTTAAAAAATGAAGAAGAAGAAGCTGCTAGCTCATGGGACATTGCTTCATTTTAGGTGAACTGCACCAAAAGGTCCCATGAAATTAATCATCCATGTTGGTGACTGGTGTCATCCCTTCTACGATGACGTTGACTGCATATATGGTTCCCATCACGAGGTATGTTCCTTTTTGGTCTGACCATTTGCCAAAGATCCTGCATGTTGATCCTGCTCTTGTGCTACTATTTTGGCACTGCCATGATAAAGCAGTAATGTTATTATTTTGCACCTTAATATAGTGGCACTATTAATTTGAGGCAATGTTTTGGCACCGCTAGTGCCACTGTTTTTATATATATATATCGAAAGAGGGGGTTCCCTCCGATTTCATTAAAGGAACCCAACCATAGAGAACCATTATCCGACAACATCTCAGTGTAAACGGGCAGTTATGCAACTACTACTAGAACGGACTGAGTACTAGCAGGAGACAAGTTCCCCACATAAGCTAGTAGGGGGACGCAGCACCAGCTCGACCAAGTTTGGATTACAACCCAAATGCTACCACGGAAACATCAGGGGGAAGATATGGACTGAAAGAGCCAGCTTCAGCATCCCAATCTAAGCACCCCTGGCCTTCATCCTTGCGACGCATGGTACACCTCGTTTGCCACCTGCTCGACCCTAGTGTCACTGATAAAATTAAGAAATAATATAGTTAAAATAGAGAGAGTGTCCTCTCTATCATTTCATTTCCAATGTAGATAAATAAAGTGCTTCTCTTTGTTAATGTATGTTTCATCAACTAGTCCCATTGTTAATGTTTAAGCGTTTCTGCAAACTGGGGTGCTTAATTTTAGTTGATCTGCACAAAAATAGAGATTTGAATGTCTCAAGGCCCCTCCTTGTACTACCGTTGTACACTGATGTTCATCACTGGTAGAAGGTGTATCGGGGAGACTTGGGTCGATTTCCAGTATGATGTAATATTTTCTTATGTTTATTAGTGTATGTTTCATCAACTAGTGCCACTATAATCTAATCACGCCTTTTCATTATATGTGCAAACAGGGTTATTCAGCTGCATTTTGGTGGAACTGCACAAATGTACGGATGGAACCGGCATATATGCAGAGTGCGAGGTGCCAAGTAAAAATTACCGACACCAACCCTGCTCCATCTAAGCATTGGCATCCCCCACCATCAGTGGGATGTGTGGCGCTCACTGTGGACGAATCTTTCTCGGCAGCAAATCCTCTAACCAAATACTAGTAGCTTAGACTTAAAAAAATACTAGTAGCTTATATTGGCAGTTTTCTAGGGGTGTACTCTTTTCTGAAAGAAGCACCAATTATAGAGGTCTATTTTTAGCACTTAAAAAAATGTAGTTTCATAGGAGTATAAAATTGCAAACAATGTGATTCTCAGAGAAGAAACTGCAAGTTTCAGTTTTAGATACTCCAAGTTCAGTTTCAGATAAGAAACTGCAACTTTCAGAGGCAGAGCATTTATATTAACACGACCTTTTCAAATAGTGTTAACATCATGCTGGAAGTTTTATTCATGGTCGAAACTAGAACTACCAGCCAGTTAACGTCATGTTGATCAACATTCATGCATCGCACATCTTCATATGATGCACAGTCAAAAAGATATGCTATTTTCAAAATGCCCACACAATGTCGAGTGTGTGAAAAATAGAGAAAACGAGGGACGAAGTTTTGGCAAGTGTAGGACGTGGTGTGCGTAGATGACAATTGGGACCCACATGTCAATAAAGGCAGAGGCAAAAAATTTGGAGATATTTTCTCTGCACAGGTGGAATCGAACCCGGGCGGAACAGCTGTCGGGTAGTGTCACTCGGCCACTGGGCTAGTTCAGTTGTTTTGTTACTAATAAGGCACTTCCTTAGGTTGTCAGATTTCCTCCTGCGCCTTTGTGCGCTCGCCGCGACGCTGCTGTCTGCCATTGTGAATATGCTGAACAAACGAGAGGAATCTAGAGAGGACAGTACGTGGAGAGGCGGACAGTCGGGACCCACCAAGTCTATGGTCGTACGCAAGCAAGTGCCTCATCGAAAAAATACTTCCTCCTAATGCAATACTAATGTTGGGGCCCACGGGTTTGTCAACATAGTTACATTTTTCAGGTGCTTCAACGTAGTTACTATAGGAGATAAATTCACAACGAAGCCGGGGAGCTGGCAGGTACCATTTATTATCACTGGGGCAGCAAGTATCAGCTGGGTTTTGGGCTGCCCCGTCTAGGCTTTATTTTTAACATGCGCAGCCCACGACCTCGGATGGGAGGTCCATAAGGCTGTTTGTATTTTCTTGACAGCCGTCATGTATCAACCGGCTTATGGACCTCCCATCCGAGGTTTTATTTTTCCTGAAACATCGGCAACCCAATTTATGTATTTTTTGAAGAAAACGCAGAGGTCTGTTCTATTTTTCTATATAAGAATAGGAACGCCTGGTCCAACTTATGTTTCCCTTCTAACTATATTATATATATTTAAATTATTTTATATGTTATTATATATTATTGTTATTGTCATCATATATTTTAACAGATACTTACATATGTAAGAAAACAATATCCCACATCTTGTTAACTTATAAAAATAATTTCTTAACAATAAAATCCTGGATTTTTTTGGCAACGAAAATCCTGGTGATTGTGTGCAAAAGCTTGGTAAGATTTAAGGACCAATGTAATAATAAATCACTTATTATTTAAATATATATATATATAACAAAATGCTCAGCCCCTGTTTATTTTTTGATAACATTGCTGCGCCCACCCCAACATTATAATTAGAATCAGCCCAGCAAAATCGTATATTTCGAGAAAGTGCAAATGGCCTATAATTTTTTTAGGAAAAACGTAAATGGGCTGCATGGACGCTACATTATTTGTTCACCCAGCCCAGCTAATGGACTGTAATTCAAAAAAAAATCAAATGGACTGTAAATTCTACCCCGCAAAAAAGACTATAAATTCTGAAAAATGGGTTGAATACATGCCACATTTTTGGAGGCTGAAATGTGGGCCAATAGGCCGAGGCCAATGCAAGTCATTGTCAACTTAGTCAAAAATGATTCTGACATCGTTAGCCGTTGGATTTACATCCAACGACCGGCATCCATCTTCAATCTCTCGTCTTCTTCCTCCAGCACCGTCGGGACCACCTGCTCCCGCCTCCTGCTGCTAGCAGCTCTACTTAGCACGCTTCGCTGTGAAGCGCTACTCCACCGTTGGCCAGGCCATCCCTCCACCCCTCCACACCTCCTATTCTTCTCCACCGACTGCTGAACCACACCGCACCAGAACCAGTTAACCCTCATACACCTATCCGTCTGCGACTCTACTCCCGCGTCTTCCCATCTCCGGCTCATTGCTGTCTGGGGCCTCGCCATCGTCCACCACCTTGGATGCGCTTGGCGCGGAGTGGTCAACATGGTCAATGAACGACACCATCGGAAGTAGACTGTGCGTGGAGAGGCTGACAGCTGAGCCCACGGCCGCACACAAGGAAATGCCTGCTTATTACACACAAAATAATGATTTCTCCACCTGACAGCTAAGACCCACCGGAAGGGCCTTTGTATTTCGTGAAAAAAACATTCCCACCGCTGACAGGTCAAACCCACCAGCTATATCTTCGCACGCAAGGAAGTGCCTCCTTATTACGCACAAAAAATGAATACTCCCCCTGCTAGTTGGGACCCACCTTGGTGGGAGGCTCACTTGTGGGCCTACTAAGTTGACAGGGACGGAGTGCTTTGTCAACTTAGTCAATATGAACGATTCTAGCTCCAGTGACCGTACGATGTCCATCCAACGGCCTTAGCGCTTCTTCAACCTCTGGTCCAGCCACCCAAAGCAGCGCCGGTCGTGCCGCCTGCTCCTGCCTCCCGTGGCCGGTTGTGCTGCCGCGGAGGCCTCACCGCCGCCATACTACTCCCACTGTTGTCCACGCCGTCCCTCCACTCACCCACACCCCTTGTTATTCTGCGGTGACGGCAGCCTCACACCGCAGCCGAACCAGTGAACCCTCGTACTCCTCTCCGCTTGGGCATCCACTGCCGTGTCTTCCCCGGCTCCACATCATCCCCTTCCTAGGCCTCGCCGTCGTACACCGCCTTGGTGCTCTCGACGCGGCGTGGTCAATGTGGTCAATGACCGACTTCCATCGGAAGAGTACTGTTCGTGGAGAGGCTGAGAGCTGGGTCCACGGCCACAGCCCAGTTTTTTTGTGATTTGCCAAGTAAGTCGCTTTGTCAAGCCCGTTGGGCTGCAAATCTTTCAAGACGAGTAGAGCTTCATTCAGCTGGCCGAGAAAATGGCCTATCAGTAATGAGAAATGGGCTGTACATTTTTAAAACACATCAAACCGGCAATTAGTTTCAAATTTCTTTTTTTCATTCAAGATTTTAAATTGCATTGATTTTTATGCATGGACAATTTGTTGGATTTTATATTGATATACATTTATTTTTTAAATCAGTTTGAATGTGACTTGAAATTTCGGGATTAAAAATAGTTCGGACCACACCGAAATATGCAAATTTTCGTATAATTTTTTAACCGTGGCCACAATATGGGTTGTAATGCTATAAAAGAATACGGGCTCCAAAAAAACCTTAAGAATTAGCAAATGGGCTGTAAATTATTAGAAATAATGGCAGATGGGTTGTATGATGTTTTCCACGGATTTGAGGCTTTCCTAAAAAAAGGTTGACGCATAAGCAGTGACTATTGGATGTCCATCCAACGGCCGTCGTGCTTCTTCAATCTCTGCTCTTCCTGCTCCAGCCGCTCAAACAAGCGCCGGTGGGACTGCCTGCACCCTCCTCCCCACGGCCAGCTGTGCTAACGCGCAGGCCTCACCACCCCACCATACTCCCATTGCTGGCCTAGCCATCCCTCTACTCACCCACACCTGCTGTTATTCTCCGGCGACGACAGACGAACCAGTAAACCCTTGTACAGTCGTACTCCCCTCCGCATGGGAAACAACTGCCGAGTCTTCCCTGCCTCTGTGTCGTTCCCTTCCTAGGCCTCGCCGTCTTCCACCGCTCTGGTGCTCTCGGCGTGGCCTGGTGAATGTCGTCAACGACCGACATGCATCTGAAGTGGACTGTACGTGGAGAGGCTGACAGCTGGGTCCATGGCCGCACGCAAGGAAATGCATCCTTATTACGCGCAAATAATGATTCCTCCACCTGACATCTGGGACCCACCGAAAGGGCCTCTGTATTTCGCAAAAAAAACGTTACCGCCGCTGATAGCTTGGACCCACCAGCTATATCTTCGCACGCAAGGAAGTGCCTCCTTATTATGCACAAAAAAATGAATACTCCCCCTGCTAGCTAGGACCCAGTATAGTGGCAGGCTGACTTGTGGGCCTACTAAGTTGACGGGGACGGAGGGCTTTGTCAACTTAGTAAATATGCACGTTCTAGCTCCACTGACCGTACGATGTCCATCCAACGGCCATACTGCTTCTTCAACCTCTGGTCTTCTTGCTCCAGCTGCCCAAACCAGCATCGGTCGTGCCTCGTGCTCCTGCCTCCCGTAGCCGGCTGTGATGCGGCGGAGGCCTCACCGCCCCCTACTACTCCCACCGCTGGCCAGGCCATCCTTCTACTCACCCACACCACCTGTTATTCTACGGCGACGGCGGCCTCACTCCACAGCGAACCAGTGAACCCTCATACTCCTCTACGCGTGGGCATCCACTGCCGCGTCTTCCCTGGCTCTGCGTCGTCCCCTTCCTAGGACTTCCTACATCTTGAGCTTGCGTTGGTTTTCCCCGAAGAGGAAGGGATGATGCAGCAGAGTAGCGTAAGTATTTCCCTCAGTTTTTGAGAACCAAGGTATCAATCCAGTAGGAGGCCACGCTCAAGTCCCTCGTACCTGCACAAAACAATAGCTACTCGCAACCAACGCGATTAGGGGTTGTCAAGCCCTTCATGGTCACTTACGAGAGTGAGATCTGATAGATAGAATATTTTTGGTATTTTTGGTATAAAGACGCAAAGTAAAAAGTAAAGGCAAAGTAAATAGCAAAACAATATTAAAGTGATGGAGATTGATATGATGAGAATAGACCCGGGGGCCATAGGTTTCACTAGTGGCTTCTCTCAAGAGCATAAGTATTCTGCGGTGGGTGAACAAATTACTGTTGAGCAATTGACAGAATTGAGCATAATTATGAGAATATCTAGGCATGATCATGTATATAGGCATCACGTCCATGACAAGTAGACCGAAACGATTCTGCATCTACTACTATTACTCCACTCATCGACCGCTATCCAGCATGCATCTAGAGTATTAAGTTAAAAATAGAGTAACGCCTTAAGCAAGATGACATGATGTAGAGAGATAAATTCATGCAATATGAAATAAACCCCATCTTGTTATCCTTGATGGCAACGATGCAATACGTGCCTTGCTGCCCCTTTTGTCTCTGGGGAAGGACACCACAAGATCGAACCCAAAGCTGAGCACTTCTCCCATGGCAAGAACTACCAATCTAGTTGGCCAAACCAAACGGATAATTCGAAGAGACTTGCAAAGATAACCAATCATACATAAAAGAATTCAGAGAAGATTCAAATATTATTCATAGATAGACTTGATCATAAACCCACAATTCATCGATCTCAACAAACACACCGCAAAAAGAAGATTACATCGAATAGATCTCCACGAGAGAGGGGGAGAACTTTATATTGAGATTCAAAGAGAGAGAGAAGAAGCCATCTAGCTACTAACTATGGACCCGAATGTCTGAGGTAAACTACTCACACTTCATCGGAGAGGCTATGATGATGTAGAAGCCCTCCATGATGACGGCCCTCTTCCGGCGGAGCTCCAGAATAGGCCCCAAGATGGGATCTCATGGATACAGAAAGTTGCGGTGGTGGAATTAGGTTTTTGGCTCCTATTCTGATCGTTTGGGGGTACGTGTGTATATATAGGAGGAAGAAGTACGCCGGAGGAGCAACGAGGGGCCCATGAGGCAGGGGGCGCGCCCTAGGGGGGGGGCGCCCCCCACCCTCGTGACCGCCTATTTTGTTCCTTGGAGTAGGGTCCAAGTCTCCTGGATCACGTTCGGTGAGAAAATCACGTTCCCAAAGATTTTATTCCGTTTGGACTCCATTTGATATTCTGTTTCTCCGAAACACTGAAATAGGCAAAAAAACAGCAATTCTGGGTTGGGCCTCCGGTTAATAGGTTAGTCCCAAAAATAATATAAAAGTGGAAAATAAAGCCCAATATAGTCCAAAACAGTAGATAATATAGCATGGAGCAATCAAAAATTATAGATATGTTGGAGACGTATCAGGCATCCCCAAGCTTAATTCCTGCTCGTCCTCAAGTAGGTAAATGATAAAAAGAGAATTTTTGATGCGGAGTGCTACTTGGCATAATTTCAATGCAAATCTTCTTAATTGTGGTATGAATATTCAGATTAGAAAGATTCAAGACAAAAGTTTATATTGACATAAAAATAATAATACTTCAAGCATACTAACAAAGCAATTATGTCTTCTCAAAATAACATGGCCAAAGAAAGTTATCCCTACAAAATCATATAGTCTGGCTATGCTCCATCTTCCGCACACAAAGTATTTAAATCATTCACAACCCCGATGACAAGCCAAGCAATTGTTTCATACTCTAACTTTTTCAAAACTTTTTCAATCTTCACGCAATACATGAGCGTGAGCCATGGACATAGCACTATAGGTGGAATAGAATGGTGGTTGTGAAGAAGACAAAAAGGAGAAGATAGTCTCACATCAACTAGGAGTATCAACGGGCTATGGAGATGCCCATCAATAGATATCAATGTGAGTGAGTAGGGATTGCCATGCAACGGATGCACTAGAGCTATAAGTATATAAAAGCTCAAAAAGAAACTAAGTGGGTGTGCATCCAACTTGCTTGCTCATGAAGACCTAGGGCAATTTGAGGAAGCCCATCATTGGAATATACAAGCCAAGTTCTATAAAGTAAAATTCCCACTAGTATATGAAAGTGATAACATGAGAGACTCTCTACTATGGAGATCATGGTGCTACTTTGAAGCACAAGTGTGGTAAAAGGATAGTAACATTGTCCCTTCTCTCTTTTTCTCTCATTTTTTTATTATTATATTTTTATGGCCTTTCTCCTTTTTTATGGCCTTTCTCTTTTTTTCGTCCGGAGTCTCATCTCGACTTGTGGGGGAATCATAGTCCCATCATTCTTTCCTCACTGGGACAATGCTCTAATAATGATGATCATCACACTTTTATTTTTCTTACAACTCAACAATTACAACTCGATACTTAGAACAAAATATGACTCTATATGAATGCCTCTGGCGGTGTACCGGGATATGCAATGAATCAAGAGTGACAAGTATGAAAATTATGAACGGTGGCTTTGCCACAAATACTATGTCAACTACATGATCATGCTAAGCAATATGACAATGATGGATGTGTCATGGTGAACTAGATGATGGAAAGTTGTATGGCAATATATCTTGGAATGGCTATGGAAATGCCATAATAGGTAGGTATGGTGGCTGTTTCGAGGAAGGTATATGGTAGGTGTATGATACCGGCGAAAGGTGCGCGGTATTAGAGAGGCTAGCAAGGGTGGAAGGGTGAGAGTGCGTATGATCCATGTGTTGGGGAACGTAGCAGAATTTTAAAATTTTCTACGCATCACCAAGATCAATCTATGGAGTCATCTAGCAACGAGGGAAAGAGGAGTGCATCTACATACCCTTGTAGATCACGAGCGGAAGCGTTCAAGAGAACGGGGTTGATGGAGTCGTACTCAACATGATTCAAATCACCGATGACCAAGTGCCGAACGGACATCACCTACGCATTCAACACACGTACGGTTGGGAAGACGTCTCCTCCAACTTGATCCAGCAAGGGGGAGGAGAGGTTGATGAAGATCCAACAGCACGACGGCGTGGTGGTGGAAGCAACGGTGATCTCGGCAGGGCTTCGCCAAGCGCTGGGAGACGGAGGAGTGTCACGGGAGGGAGAGGGAGAGGCCAGGGGCTTGGGTGCGCAGCCCTCCCTCCCCCCCACTCTATATAGGGTTCCTAGGGGGGCGCCGGCCCTAGGAGATCCAATCTCCTAGGGAGGGCGGCGGCCAAGGGGGTGCCTTGCCCCCCAAGGCAAGGGTGGCGCCCCCACCCCTAAGGTTTCCAACCCTAGGCGCAGGGGGAGGCCCAAGGGGGGCGCACCAGCCCACTAGGGGCTGGTTCCCCTCCCACTTCAGCCCATGGGGCCCTCCGGGATAGGTGGACCCACCCAGTGGACCCCCAGGACCCTTCCGGTGGTCCCGGTACAATACCGGTGACCCCCGAAACCTTCCCGATGGCCGAAACTGGACTTCCTATATTTAAATCTTTACCTCCGGACCATTCCGGAACTCCTCGTGACATCCGGGATCTCATCCGGGACTCTGAACAACTTTCGGGTTACCATGGGCTAATATCTCTACAACCCTAGCATCACTGAACCTTAAGTGTGTAGACCCTACGGGTTCAGGAGACATGCAGACATAACCGAGAAGCCTCTTCGGTTAATAACCAACAGCGGGATCTGGATACCCATGTTGGCTCCCACATGCTCCACAATGATCTCATTGGATGAACCACAATGTCGAGGATTCAATCAATCCGTATACAATTCCCTTTGTCAATCGGTACGTTACTTGCCCGAGACTCGATCGTCGGTATCCCAATACCTTGTTCAGTCTCGTTACCGGCAAGTCACTTTACTTGTACCGTAATGCATGATCCCGTGATCAACCACTTGATCACATTGAGCTCATTATGATGATGCATTACCGAGTGGGCCCAGAGATACCTCTCCGTCATACGGAGTGACAAATCCCAGTCTCGATTCGTGCCAACCCAACAGACACTTTCAGATATACCTGTAATGTACCTTTATAGTCACCCAGTTACGTTGTGACGTTTGGCACACCCAAGGCACTCCTACGGTATCCGGGAGTTGCACAATCTCATGGTCGAAGGAAATGATACTTGACATTCGGAAAAGCTACAGCAAATGAACTACACGATCTTTGAGCTAAGCTTAGGATTGGGTCTTGTCCATCACATCATTCTCCTAATGATGTGATCCCGTTATCAATGACATCCAATGTCCATAGTAAGGAAACCATGACTATCTTTTGATCAACGAGCTAGTCAACTAGAGGCTCACTAGGGACGTGTTGTGGTCTATGTATTCACACATGTATTACGATTTCCGGATAACACAATTATAGCATGAACAATAGACAATTATCATGAACAAAGAAATATAATAATAACCATTTTATTATTGCCTCTAGGGCATATTTCCAACAGTCTCCCACTTGCACTAGAGTCAATATTCTAGTTACATTGTGATGAATCGAACACCCATGCAGTTCTGGTGTTGATCATGTTTTGCTCTAGGGAGAGGTTTAGTCAACGGATCTGCTACATTCAGGTCCGTATGTAGTTTACAAATCTCTATGTATCCATTTTGAACACTTTCACGAATGGAGTTGAAGCGACGCTTGATATGCCTGGTCTTCCTATGAAACCTGGGCTCCTTGGCAAGGGCAATAGCTCCAGTGTTGTCACAGAAGAGAGTCATCGGGCCCGACGCATTGGGTATGACTCCTAGGTCGGTAATGAACTCCTTCACCCAGACTGCTTCTTGTGCTGCCTCCGAGGCTGCCATGCACTCCGCTTCACATGTAGATCCCACCACAACGCTTTGCTTGCAACTGCACCAGCTTACTGCCCCACCATTCAAAATATACACGTATCCGGTTTGTGACTTAGAGTCATCCAGATCTGTGTCGAAGCTAGCATTGACGTAACCCTTTACGATGAGCTCTTCGTCACCTCCATAAATGAGAAACATTTCCTTAGTCCTTTTCAGGTACTTCAGGATATTCTTGACCGCTGTCCAGTGTTCCATGACGGGATTACTTTGGTACCTTCCTACCAAACTTACGGCAAGGTTTACATCAGGTCTGGTACACAGCATAGAATACATGATAGACCCTATGGCCGAGGCATAGGGGACGACACTCATCTTTTCTCTATCTTCTGCCGTGGTCGGGCATTGAGCCGTGCTCAATCTCGTACCTTGCAATACAGGCAAGAACCCCTTCTTTGACTGATCCATTTTGAACTTCTTCAATATCTTGTCAAGGTACGTACTCTGTGAAAGACCAATGAGGCGTCTCGATCTATCTCTATAGATCTTGATGCCTGATATATAAGCAGCTTCTCCAAGGTCCTTCATTGAAAAACACTTGTTCAAGTAGGCCTTTATGCTTTCCAAGAATTCTATATCATTTCCCATCAACAGTATGTCATCCACATACAATATGAGAAATGCTACAGAGCTCCCACTCACTTTCTTGTAAATGCAGGCTTCTCCATAAGTCTACATAAACCCAAACGCTTTGATCATCTCATCAAAGCGAATGTTCCAACTCCGAGATGCTTGCACCAGCCCATAAATCGAGCGTTGGAGCTTGCACACCTTGTCAGCATTCTTAGGATCGAAAAAACCTTCCGGCTGCATCATATACAATTCTTCCTTAAGGAAACCATTAAGGAATTCCGTTTTGACGTCCATTTGCCATATCTCATAATCATAGAATGCGGCAATTGCTAACATGATTCGGACGGACTTCAGCTTCACTACGGGTGAGAAAGTCTCATCATAGTCAACCCCTTGAACTTGTCGATAACCCTTAGCGACAAGCCGAGCTTTATAGATGGTCACATTACCATCCGCGTCTGTCTTCTTCTTAAAGATCCATTTATTTTCTATGGCTCGCCGATCAACGGGCAAGTCAGTCAAAGTCCATACTTCATTTTCATACATGGATCCTATCTCGGATTTCATGGCTTCCAGCCATTTTTCGGAATCTGAGCCCGCCATCGCTTCTTCATAGTTCGAAGGTTCACCGTTGTCTAACAACATGATTTCCAAGACAGGGTTGCCGTACCACTCTGGTGCGGAACGTGTCCTTGTGGACCTACGAAGTTCAGTAGCAACTTGATCTAAAGTTTCATGATCATCATCATCAACTTCCTCTCTAGTCGGTGCAGGCACCTCAGGAACATTTTCTTGAGCTGCGCCATTTACCGGTTCAAGAGGTAATACTTCATCAAGTTCTACTTTCCTCCCACTTATTTCTTTCGAGAGAAACTCTTTCTCTAGAAAGGACCCATTCTTGGCAACGAAGATCTTGCCTTCGGATCTGAGGTAGAAGGTATACCCAACAATTTCTTTAGGGTATCCTATGAAGACACATTTTTCCGACTTGGGTTCGAGCTTTTCGGGTTGAAGTTTCTTGACATAAGCATCGCATCCCCA
This sequence comes from Triticum urartu, assembly GCF_003073215.2. NCBI lineage: Eukaryota > Viridiplantae > Streptophyta > Magnoliopsida > Poales > Poaceae > Triticum > Triticum urartu. The sequence continues at coordinate 10,231 of NW_024116406.1, read as the reverse complement.
AACTTTTAGAAACGACAGCTTAGGTTTCTTCCCAAACCATAATTCATACAGTGTCGTCTCAACGGATTTTGAAGGAGCCCTATTTAAAGTGAATGCGGCAGTCTCTAAAGCATAGCCCAAAGTGATAGCAGTAAATCAGTAAGAGACATCATAGATCGCACCGTATCTAATAGAGTGCGATTACGACGTTCGGACACACCATTACGCTGAGGTGTTCCAGGCGGCGTTAGTTGTGAAACTATTCCATATTTTCTTAAGTGTGTGCCAAATTCGTGACTCAAGTATTCTCCCCCACGATCTGATTGCAAGAACTTGATTTTCCTGTCACGTTGATTCTCAACCTCACTCTGAAATTCCTTGAACTTTTCAAAGGTCTCAGACTTGTGTTTCATTAAGTAGACATACCCATATCTACTCAAGTCATCAGTGAGGGTGAGAACATAACGATAGCCACCGCGAGCCTCAACACTCATTGGACCGCACACATCAGTATGTATGATTTCCAATAAGTTGGTTGCTCGCTCCATTGTTCCTGAGAACGGAGTCTTGGTCATTTTACCCATGAGGCATGGTTCGCACGTGTCAAATGATTCGTAATCAAGAGACTCTAAAGTCCATCTGTATGGAGCTTCTTCATGCGTTTGACACCTATGTGACCAAGGCGGCAGTGCCACAAGTATGTGGGACTATCATTATCAACCTTACATCTTTTGGTATTCACACTATTGAATATGTGTAGCATTACGCTCGAGATTCATTAAGAATAAACCATTCACCATCAGAGCATGACCATAAAACATATCTCTCATATAAATAGAACAACCATTATTCTCGGATTTAAATGAGTAGCCATCTCGTATTAAACGAGATCCTGATACAATGTTCATGCTCAAAGCTGGCACTAAATAACAATTATTGAGATTTAAAACTAATCCCGTAGGTAAATGTAGAGGTGGCATGCCGACGGCGATCACATCGACCATGGAACCATTCCCGACGCGCATTGTCACCTCGTCCTTCGCTAGTCTCCGTTTATTCCGCAGCTCCTGCTTTGAGTTACAAATGTGAGCAACCGCACCGGTATCAAATACCCAGGAGCTACTACGAGTACTGGTAAGGTACACATCAATTACATGTATATCACATATACCTTTCGTGATGCCGGCCTTCTTGTCCGCTAGTATTTGGGGCAGTTTCGCTTCCAGTGACCACTTCCCTTGCAATTAAAACACTCAGTCTCGGGCTTGGGTCCATTCTTTGGCTTCTTCCCGGCAGCTTGCTTACCGGGCGCGGCAACTCCCTTGCCGTCTTCTTGAAGTTCTTCTTACCCTTGCCTTTCTTGAACTTAGTGGTTTTATTCACCATCAACACTTGATGTTCCTTTTTGACTTCTACCTCTGCTGATTTCAGCATTGCAAATACTTCAGGAATGGTCTTCCATCCCCTGCATATTGAAGTTCATCACAAAGCTCTTGTAGCTCGGTGGAAGCGACTGAAGGATTCTGTCAATGACCGCGTCATCCGGGAGATTAACTCCCAGCTGAGTCAAGCGGTTATGTAACCCAGACATTGTGAGTATGTGCTAACTGACAGAACTATTTTCCTCCATTTTATAGCTGAAGAACTTGTCGGAGACTTCATATCTCTCGACCCGGGCATGAGCTTGAAAAACCATTTTCAGCTCTTCGAACATCTCATATGCTCCGTGTTTCTCAAAACGCTTTTGGAGCCCCGGTTCTAAGCTGTAAAGCATGCCACACTGAACGAGGGAGTAATCATCAGCACACTGCTGCCAAGCATTCATAACGTCTTGGTTCTCTGGGATGGGTGCGTCACCTAGCGGTGCTTCTAGGACATAATCTTTCTTGGCAGCTATGAGGATGATCCTCAGGTTCCGGACCCAGTCCGTATAGTTGCTGCCATCATCTTGCAGCTTGGTTTTCTCTAGGAACGCGTTGAAGTTGAGGACAACGTGGGCCATTTGATCTACAAGACATATTGTAAAGATTTTAGATTAAGTTCATGATAATTAAGTTCATCTAATCAAATTATTTAATGAACTCCCACTCAGATAGACATCCCTCCAGTCATCTAAGTATAACATGATCTGAGTTAACTAGGCCGTGTCCGATCATCACGTGAGACGGACTAGTCAACATCGGTGAACATCTTCATGTTGATCGTATCTTCTATACGACTCATGCTCGACCTTTCGCTCTTCTGTGTTCCGAGGCCATGTTTGTACATTCTAGGCTTGTCAAGTCAACCTAAGTGTATTGCGTGTGTAAATCTGGCTTACAGCCATTGTATTTGAACGTTAGAATCTATCACACCCGATCATCACGTGGTGCTTCGAAACAACGAACCTTCGCAATGGTGCACAGTTAGGGGGAACACTTTCTTGAAATTTTTACGAGGGATCATCTTATATAAGCTATCGTCGTTCTAAGCAAATAAGATGTAAAACATGATAAACATCACATGCAATCAAATAGTGACATGATATGGCCAATATCATTTGCTCCTTTGATCTCCATCTTCGGGGCTCCATGATCATCGTTGTCACCGGCATGACACCATGATCTCCATCATCATGATCTCCATCATCATGTCTTCTTGAATTTGTCTCGTGATCTATTACTTCTACTACTATGGCTAATGCTGTAGCAATAAAGTAAAGTAATTACATGACGTTTATGTTGACACGCAGGTCATAAATAAATAAAGACAACTCCTATGGCTCCTGCCGGTTGTCATGCTCATTGACATGCAAGTCGTGACTCCTATTACAAGAACATGATCATCTCATGCATCACATATATCATTCATCATTCATCACAACCTTTGGCCATATCACATCACAAAACACTTGCTGCAAAAACAAGTTAGACGTCCTCTAATTGTTGTTGCAAGTTTTTACGTGGCTGCTATAGGTTTCTAGCAAGAACGTTTCTTACCTATGCCAAAACCACAACGTGAATTGCCAATTTCTATTTACCCTTCATAAGGACCCCGTTCATCGAATCCGATCCGACTAAAGTGGGAGAGACAGACACCCGCCAGCCACCTTATGCAACTAGTGCATGTCAGTCGGTGGAACCGGTCTCACGTAAGCGTACGTGTAAGGTTGGTCCGGGCCGCTTCATCCCACGATGCCGCTGAATCAAGATAAGACTAGTAACGGCAAGCAAATTGACAATATCGACGCCCACAACTACTTTGTGTTCTACTCGTGCATAGTAACTACGCATAGACCTAGCTCATGATGCCACTGTTGGGGAACGTAGCAGAAATTTAAAATTTTCTACGCATCACCAAGATCAATCTATGGAGTCATCTAGCAACGAGGGAGAAAGGAGTGCATCTACATACCCTTGTAGATCACGAGCGGAAGCGTTCAAGAGAACGGGGTTGATGGAGTCGTACTCGACGTGATCCAAATCACCAAAGATCCTAGCGCCGAATGGACGGCACCTCCGCGTTCAACACACATACGGAGCGAGGACGTCTCCCGCACCTTGATCCAGCAAGGAGGAGGGAGAGGTTGAGGAAGAGGGCTCCAACAGCAGCACGACGGCGTGGTGGTGATGAAGCTGCAGTACTCCGGCAGGGCTTCGCCAAGCTCTTATGGTGGAGGAGAGGTGTTGGGGAGGGGAGGGGCTGCGCCTTGGATGTCGTTTGCAGCCCTCCCCTCACCCCTCTATTTATAGGGGAAGGGGGAAGGGGGTCGGCCCCCTCTAGATGAGATCTAGAGGGGGGGCGGCGGCCAAGGGGAGGGGGGCTTGCCCCCCAAGCAAGGGGGCGCCCCCTTTAGGGTTTCCCCCAACCCTAGGCGCATGGGCCCTAGGGGGGTGTGGCGCCCCAGCCCACTTGGGCTGGTTCCCTTCTCCATACAGCCCATAAGGCCTTCCGGAAGAGGTGGCCCCTCCCGGTGGACCCCCGGAACCCCTCCGGTGGCCGTATGACAACTTCCCATATATAAATCTTTACCTCCGGACCATTCCGGAACTCCTAGTGACGTCCGGGATCTCATCCGGGACTCCGAACAACAATCAGTAATCACATACAAGTCTTCCTAACAACCCTAGCGTCACCGAACCTTAAGTGTGTAGACCCTACGGGTTCGGGAGACATGCAGACATGACCGAGACGACTCTCCGGTCAATAACCAACAGCGGGATCTGGATACCCATGTTGGCTCCCACATGCTCCACGATGATCAATTAAAGAGCAACTTTCATAATTAAATTCCTTGAAATCCAATATAGTGGGTTTAGCAACATCTAGATTTTTATTTCTTTCAATCCCACTTTCGTCAATTTCATCATTAAGATCTAAATACTCTGAATTTTTTGAACGCCTTCTAGGTAAAGGAAGATCATATTCAGTTTAATCAAGATTCATATTTCAAAATAAAGATTTAATTGGAGACACATCAATAAGTTTTAGATCTTTATCTTGATTTTCATAGGTATTCGGTTTAGCGGCCATCTTATTGACTAAGGTGGCTTGCATATCCGAAATTTCAGCAGTCATCTTCTCTAGACGAGCAATCTGGGATCTTATACCCTCAAATTCTTGAGACATATCATCAAGCTCTCTATTCATATAACTCATAAAACTTTTTGGTTCCTTAAGCTCGTTTCTAAAGAAATTATTATGCTCAAATTGCAAAACCATAAACTTCCTAACGTTGTTTTCGATCTCCTCTAACCTTTTGAGGTGAAGATCACCAATTTTTGGTTGAGCCATCGCGACAAACAAGAAACTAGCGCACAAGCAAACAAAGAGGCAAACGGGCAAAAGAGGCAAACGGAGAGGGAGGATAGAGAGAGAGAGGGTGAATAAAATGGCAAGGGTGAATTGGGGGAGAGGAAAACGAGAGGCAAATGGAAAATAATGTAATGCGAGAGATAGGGATTGTGATGGGTACTTGGTATATTGACTTTTGCGCAGACTCCCCGGCAACGGCGCCAGAAATCCTTCTTGCTACGTCTTGAGCTTGCGTTGGTTTTCCCCGAAGAGGAAGGGATGATGCAGCAGAGTAGCGTAAGTATTTCCCTCAGTTTTTGAGAACCAAGGTATCAATCCAGTAGGAGGCCATGCTCAAATCCCTCGTACCTGCACAAAACGATAGCTACTCGCAACCAACGCGATTAGGGGCTGTCAAGCCCTTCACGGTCACTTACGAGAGTGAGATCTGATAGATAGAATATTTTTGGTATTTTTGGTAAAATTATTCAAAGTAAAAAAGTAAAGGAAAAGTAAATAGCAAAACAATATTAAAGTGATGGAGATTGATATGATGAGAATAGACCCGGGGGCCATAGGTTTCACTAGTGGCTTCTCTCAAGAGCATAAGTATTCTGCGGTGGGTGAACAAATTACTGTTGAGCAATTGACAGAATTGAGCATAATTATGAGAATATCTAGGCATGATCATGTATATAGGCATCACATCCGTGACAAGTAGACCGAAACGATTCTGCATCTACTACTATTACTCCACTCATCGACCGCTATCCAGCATGCATCTAGAGTATTAAGTTAAAAACAGAGTAACGCCTTAAGCAAGATGACATGATGTAGAGAGATAAATTCATGCAATATGAAATAAACCCCATCTTGTTATCCTCGATGGCAACAATGAAATACGTGCCTTGCTGCCCCTTCTGTCACTGGGAAAGGACACCGCAAGATCGAACCCAAAGCTAAGCACTTCTCCCATGGCAAGAACTACCAATCTAGTTAGCCAAACTAATTGGATAATTCAAAGAGACTTGCAAAGATAACCAATCATACATAAAAGAATTCAGAGAAGATTCAAATATGATTCATAGATAGACTTGATCATAAACCCACAATTCATCGGTCTCAACAAACACACCGCAAAAATAAGATTACATCGAATAGATCTCCTCGAGAGAGGGGGATAACTTTGTATTGAGATTCAAAGAGAGAGAAGAAGCCATCTAGCTACTAACTATGGACCCGAAGGTCTGAGGTAAACTACTCACACTTCATCGGAGAGGCTATGATGATGTAGAAGCCCTCCGTGATAACGGCCCTCTTCCAGCGGAGCTCTGGAACAGGCCCCAAGATGGGATCTCGTGGATACAGAAAGTTGCGGCGGTGGAATTAGGGTTTTGGCTCCTGTTCTGATCGTTTGGGGGTACGTGTGTATATATAGGAGGAAGAAGTACGCCGGAGGAGCAACGAGGGGCCCATGAGGCAGGGGGCGCACCCTAGGGGGGGCGCCCCCACCCTCGTGACCGCCTCTTTTGTTCCTTGGAGCAGGGTCCAAGTCTCCTGGATCACGTTCGGTGAGAAAATCACGTTCCCTAAGATTTTATTCCGTTTGGACTCCGTTTGATATTCTGTTTCTCTGAAACACTGAAATAGGCAAAAAACAACAATTCTGGGCCGAGCCTCCGGTTAATAGGTTAGTCCCAAAAATAATATAAAAGTGGAAAATAAAGCCCAATATAGTCCAAAACAGTAGATAATATAGCATGGAGCAACCAAAAATTATAGATACATTGGAGACGTATCAGGCCTGGCCGTCGTCCACCGCCCTGGTGCTCTCGGCACGGCGTGGTCAACGTGGTCAAGGAACGGCTTCCATCGGACGTGGACTGTACGTGTAGAGGCTGACAGCTAGGTCCACGGTCGCAGCAAGGAAGTGCCTCCTTATTACGCGTGAAATAAATATTCCTCTACCTGACAGCGGGGACCCACCGGATGGGCCACCGTATTTTGCGAGAAAAAAACATTTCCCCCTGACTGCTGGGACCCACCAGCTACATCTTCGCACGCAAGGAAGTGCGTCCAGGCAAAAAACCGATTCGCCCCCTCACTGCTGGGACCCACCAGCTACATCTTCGCATGCAAGGAAGTGCCTGACAGTCGGGACCCACCTGGTCGAAGCGTACGTAGCGTTTTCATTATGGTCGCGAACGTGTATGTACATACTGATCGATGTAGTGGCACGCACGTGTCGTAGCAGAGGCGCGCAAGGTGCAAGAAAGTAAATACGGCCACGTACGTACATACAGGCGCGGTCTCGAATGCCTACTCACGCGTACGTATGGCCAGGGCTTGTGTACATGGTTGGGTCGGAACAGAGAAACAGTGTCGTCGTCGTGTTCATGGGGAGCCAACCATCTGGGTCGGAACGGAATGCATCGTCGTGTTCATCGGGAGGGCTTGGACGGAACAACCGATGGAAACGAGGCCTGGCATACCGCAGAACGGAGGAAACGACCTTGTGTTCGACCGGCCATGTTCGAAACGGGATCATGTTCATCGGGAGGGGTCTGGCGTACTGCAAAACGGAGGAAACGGACCTCCTACGGTCGAAACGGGGTTCCTGTTGATCAGGAGGGGTGTGGCGTACCGCAAAACGGAGGAAACGGACTTGTGTTGGAGCGTTACAATCGAAACTGGGGTCCTGTTCATCGGGAGGGGTGTGGCGTACCACAAAATGGGACTCCACGGGATACTGTTCATCTCCAACATCGACCCCTCCAGCCTCCATAGGCTACTGTTCATCCACCGTCGACCTCCTCCAGCCTCCACCTGCGACTGTTCATCCACGGGCTCCTGATCATCCAGCCTCCACCGCGCGCTACTCTACAGCTACTGTTCAACCAGCCCTCTCCACAGGCTCCTGTTCAACCACCCCTCCACGGGCTACTGTTCATCCTGCCCACCACCATCTACTATTCATCCTGCCCTCCATGGGGTGGTCCTGTTCATCCAACCCTCCACGGGGTCCTGTTCATCCAGCCCCAACCGGCTCGATCGATCGGGGGACTGTTCATCCAAAGGCAACACCACGGGGTCCTGTTCATCCACCCCCACCGGGAACTGTTCATCCAACCCCCCCCCACCCCACCCCGCAACGCTCACTATTCATCCAGAGGCAGCATCGATCGGCTTCAGTTAGCAGCAGTAGCGAAGGAATCGCTCGATCGGGTTCAGTTAACAGCCATCGATCGATCGCTCGGGTTCAGTAACGCGTAGCCTGCAGTGCAATCGCTCGGGTTCAGTTAGAGCCTGACGCCTCGCTCGGTTCAGTTAGAGCCCAACGCCTTGCACCCACGCACATGCGTGTATGAGAGAAACGCGCATCGCTCGGCCCCGACCACCCACCGTAACCGAGAACACCCCGATATTTTCCTCGCCCTCGCTTCTACCACGGTTTTTTCCGTCATGGACGGCCCAAAGAATGTCATGCAGCTGCGTCTCCGGCCCGCCTAGGACGAAAAGCCCATTTTCTGTCAAGATTTTTTGTCATAGAAGTAGGACCCCACCACATCTATGATGATACCATGTTTTGTCACAATTATCATCATAGAAGTGTCATAAGCATGACAGAAAAAAAATTCGTTCGGCCCAAAATGTCACGGATGTGTCTTTTTTTGTAGTGTAATCTATGGTTATCTTATGATGTTTGAGTAGATCCATTTTGTCCTGTGGGTTAATCGTGATCTTGGTTGGTATGATTGTATATTTTATTTATGGTGTTGTCCTACCGTGCCCTCCGTTCTCGCGCAAACGTGAGGGGCCCCTGCTGTAGGGTGTTGCAATATGTTCATGGTTCGCTTACGGTGGGTTGCGAGAGTGACGGAAACTTAAACCCGAGTAGGTGGGGTATGACATATGGGAATAAAGAGTACTTGATACTTAATGCTATGGTTGGGTTTCACGACCTTAATGACCTTTAGTAGTTGCGGATGCTTGCTAGAGTTCCAATCATAAGTGCATACAATTCAAGTAGAGAAATTATGTTAGCTCATGCATCTCCCTCATATAAAGTTACAAGAATGATTACCGGTACTTGTTATCGATTGCCTAGGGACAAATAACTTTATTGTTGACACAAACCCTTTTAATAAAAACTTAACTTTTATTATCTTGCAAAGTACTTCTAGTGTTGTTCTTGCAAAGTAGTTCTAGCATCACTCCTACAAACTATTTTCATACTTGTTTCCGGTAAAGCAAACGTCAAGTGTGTGTAGATTTGTATCGGTGGTCGTTAGAACTTGATGGAATATTTGTTCTGCCTTTAGCTCCTCGTTGGGTTCGACACTCTTATTTATCGAAGAAGGCTACAAATGATCCACTGTACTTGTGGGTTATCAAGACCTTTTTCTGGCGCCGTTGCCGGGGAGCAATAATGTGGGATGAATATTCTTGTGTGTGCTTGTTCGCTTTATCACTAAGTAGTTTTTATTTCCTGTTCTAAGTTGTTCTCTATCTTTAGTTATGGATATGGAACACGGAACACCAAAAAATTAATTGTACTTGCTACTCATGGAGACGGGGAACCTCCTAAAACCCTCGATGCTCGTTATGTGAAAAATATAATGCACTACTTTGATAATCCTGAGAAAACCCCATTCAACTTGATAATGGGAGTAACGTTGGATCAACATGAATACTTTAGGGATTATCGGTTGACCCAAAAGGGAAAACTTTTATGGGATCAAATTGAAATGTTACAATGGTATGCTTGGAATCTATGCTTGAGATATGATGATACTTGTTGCTCTAAGATTGAAGTTCCGATCCACACCTTTCCTATTCATGCGAATTTAATGATAATGAAACCTTGGCTTCTTATGCTAGAGGTATATATTATTATTACGATGTGGAACGAATAGAAGAATTTGTTGCTTTTAAGGGTGCTTAGGAAATTGAATCTTTGTTTGAAAAGTTTGAAGATTTTGATGATTCAGTTTATAGACCTGAAAATCATGCTATCCTTAAATATTGCTATGATAATTATAAATACAATTACAATATTGATGCATATATTGAGGACTCCTCCGCTATCTAAGAAGAGAATAATATTTTGCAGGAGTCTATGGAAGAAGGAATTGATGAAACTGTGAGATCATTGGATGAAAAAGATGAGGAGGAGAGCGAAGAACAAACGGTGGAAGAACCGATTAGCTACCCGTGCTCACCTTCTAATGAGAGTAACTCTTCAACTCATACATTATTCAATGCCCCTTCGTTCGCACCAAGGGATGATTTCTATGATAATTGCTACGATCCTATTGATTCATTTGAAATTTCCCTTTTTGATGAACTTGATGCTTGTTATGCTTGTGGCCAAGATGCCAATATAAATTATGCTTATGGATATGAACTTGCTATTGTTCCTTATATTAAGAATGAAATTTTTGCTATTTCACCCACGCATGATGTCATATTATCTTTT
>NW_024116405.1:0-21452 GCF_003073215.2 Triticum urartu | reverse complement strand
AAGAGTGTCAAACACAAAGGAAATTGTAGCAAAACGGTTTTATTTTGAAGATGATATCACTCGATGCATTTTACTGGGCGCTGACACTAGTACAGGTTTCAGACTTGTTCGGTCAAACAAATTTTACTGAAATAATGCAAAGTCACCATGTTTCTTCAGAAAGATAGGACTAGGATTACTCTCAGACAGAATATAGTTTGTGCAAGAGTGTCAAACACAATTGGTGTTACATGATAGGATTTTTATTATGTTGATTGGTTTGTTTAATTTCATCAGACAATCCATATGACTGGCAGGGTGTTTGCTCTACTGTACATAGTGACAGAATCAAGCGTACTAGTTGGTTGGCTACTTGGGTGCGACGTACGAGAGGTAGGAGCTGGGGGCGTCAGGGTCCTCAGCACCGCAGCAGTCGTAGAACCTGGTCATGTATGGCGTGTCGTCCTGTTTCATTCCTTGTTCGGCCTGCAAGTGAGTGAGTGAATGTCAGTTCATCAATCAACGTGGGTTTGTCGTTGTAAATAGCAGGTTCCTGAAACTCAGAATCAAAGTGGTACGTTGCGCACATGCCACGGAAATTGCATGCTTGACTGCAGTCGCAAGCAATGAACCGCAAAAGAAATGGTGATTTTCTGGTGAGCTCATTCGTTCTGCACAAATAATTCGAGAGGATATGATCTGCATCACTCACCGTGAGGTACGTATGTGGTCCTGATGCTTTCATTCACTTCCAAGAAGACATGGCCGGAGTCCCTGCCGTATACGGCAACGCGAAAACAACCTTGATGCCTGGAATTCCAAGTCATCATACCCAGGTCGTCGTTTGCTGTGCTCCTCATTCAGGCAGCAGTCTCACTCATTTGGAAATGCTTGGAGAATATATTACCTTTGAAAAACATGAGAGGACGTACACTCGCTGAAGCTGGACGGAATTCGGTCTATAATGACCGACGGTATCCTTTTCACCTGTAGAAATTTCTCCTCCAAGCTGTACTCACATTTATGGCAGGTCGGCATCACAGAAATGTCAATAATACGACCCTTCAAGATTTTACCTTGTTTTCAGGAGGAAATAAAACGTATATTGTTGGATATTGTACACTATATATAACAAACCGTGGCGTGTGTATGCTACGGCAAGCAGAATATAGATTCATGGAAAAAGCACCAATGGACGAGCTTCTACTCTCCAACATCCACATAATGATATTAGCTGCCCTTCTCCTGCTCATTCATGGAAAGGGTGTTGTAGAGTCATCATCATCATCGTCATATTCCTATCTAAATGATACAGTCATCGGCTGTATCGCCCATGAGAGATCCGCACTTGTTGGCTTCAAAGCAGGCCTCTCAGACCCTGCAAACCTCCTTTCATCGTGGAAGGGTGATGACTGCTGCAAATGGAAGGGCGTCCATTGCAGCAGCATAAACAGCCATGTCGTCAAGCTCGATCTCCCGGGCCCTGGTTGTGAACCCAACTTCATCGCGCCGACGCAGAAGCTAGGAGGCAACATTAGCTCCTCGTTGCTTGGTCTACAATATCTACAATATCTCAACATCAGTTGCAATTTCTTTTATGGGGTGCAAATACCGGAGTTCCTTGGTTCTCTCCACAAGTTGAGATATATCGACCTATCTGGCTCAGGCTTCTTTGGAAGAATTCCACCGCAACTGGGTAATCTCTCCAACTTACGATACTTAAATCTCGCCTATGGTGCTGGCACATACTCTATGGATATCACCTGGTTATCACACTTAACTTCCCTAGAGCACCTGGACCTGAGCGGCACGAACCTCGGTAGAGTTGTTCACTTGCTTCCGGTGGTGAACATGATTCCATCTCTGAAATTTCTTAGTCTTAGTGGTTGCAATCTTAGACCTAGCTATGGTTCACTTCAGCTTTCAAATCTAACTTATCTTGAAACACTTGACCTTTCCTTCAATAGCTTCCACAGACCTATCACACCCAATTGGTTTTGGGGTTTGACCAGCCTTAAGTTTCTAGATATCAGAGAGAATGGTTTCTATGGCCAATTTCCAGACGAGATAGGTAATATGACCTCCATAGTAAAGATTGATTTATCATCAAATAACCTTGTGGGCATGATACCATCAAACCTGGAAAACCTATGTAGCTTGGAAGAATTATATGTATCTGGAAATAACATCAATGAGAGCATAACAGAATTCTTCCTACGCTTGCCTGGTTGTTCATGGAATAAGTTGACATACTTGCATGTAGATTCTACCAATTTGACGGGAAGACTACCAATCAAACTAGAACCCTTAAGCAATCTGATCTACCTTGATCTCAGTCTTAACAAGCTCGCTGGTCATGTGCCACTATGGATAGGAGAGCTCACAAAACTAGCTGTATTGGACCTGAGCAACAATAACCTCGATGGTTTCATACATGAAGGTCATTTATCAGGCCTAGAAAGCTTGGAGATATTGTGGTTGTCCAATAATTTCATAGCCCTCACAGTGAATTCAACGTGGGTTCCTCCTTCCAATCTAACATCTATTGCACTTGGGTCATGCCTTCTCGGGCCTAAATTCCCGTCATGGCTTAGATGGTTAACACGTCTAGAAATTCTTATTATCTCAAACACAAGTATATCTGACACTTTGCCAGATTGGTTTTGGATAACGGCTTCCACGTTGTACACTCTGAATATGAGAAGGAACAAAATTAGTGGCTATTTACCATCTACAATGGAATTCATGAGAGCGACTGCAATTGATCTTGGTTCCAACCAGTTCAATGGCGCAATACCTAAGCTTCCCATTGGTCTAACCGAGTTGGATCTTAGTAGAAATAATTTAGATGGGCCACTACCATTAGACTTTGGAGCACCTGGTCTAACAAAACTTATTCTATTTGACAACTCCATCTCTGGCACCATACCATCTTCGTTGTGCAAACTGAGATCACTAGTTCTGTTGGATATCTCTGAAAATAAGCTAATTGGACCAGTTCCCAACTGCTCTGTTGAAGCATCCAAAAATGCCATGAGTATTCTTAATCTAAGCTTGAGAAACAACAACCTCTCGGGTGAATTTCCATCATTTCTTCAATACTGCCAACAACTCGTCTTTCTTGATCTTGCACACAACCATTTCGTTGGGACTTTGCCGACATGGATTCAGGAGAAATTTCCATATTTGGCTTTCTTACGAGTGCGGTCGAATATGTTTTTTGGTAACATTCCTGAAGAGCTTACGAAGCTAGCAAATCTTCAGTATTTGGACCTGGCATACAACAATATAACGGGGAGCATACCGAAATCTATTGTTAACTGTCAACGGATGATAGCCACGAGTCATGATCATGATCATGCATTTGTTGGTGCTTTCCAATTCACTATTGGATTGTCAGACGGTATTATTGACACGGTCAGCTATACTGAAAACTTCACAGTAGTCACAAAGGGTCAAGAACGATTATATACAGGAGAAATCATATACATGGTGAATCTTGATTTATCCTGTAATAATCTTATTGGAGATATTCCCGAAGAAATCAGCGCTCTTCTCGCATTGAAGAACCTGAACTTATCATGGAACAACTTTAGTGGAAAAATTCCAGAGAATATTGGCGCCTTGACAGGAGATATACCATCTGGTAATCAACTGCAAACACTTGATGACCAAGAATACATTTATATTGGCAACCCTGGCCTCTGTAGTCCCTCTCTCCCGCAGAAATGTTCACAACACAAGCCAATTCAAGCTACTCGAGAACACTATGAAGATTTGAATGACGTGGCATCGTTTTTCATCGCTATGGGCTTTGGATATGTAATGGGTATCTGGGTTGTCTTCTGTACCTTCTTGTTCAAGAGGAAATGGAGAGTTTATTGGTACTCGGTCTGTGACAGCTTGTATGATTGGGTCTATGTCCGATTGGTTGTTACTTGGGCTTCTTGGACAAGAGGAAAATGTGCAAAAGCTGAGACCGATCGATAGATCGCTCTTGTTCTGCGTTCGCCGTTCGGTACTATGCAGAGTATGGGGATTTTACCATGTGTCAGTGTTGTGTAAGTATGGTTGAAGATTGTGCCGCGGACTAAGGTTTGGATATGTAAAGTTGAAGTGTAATGAATAATGCCAGGGGCTGCAATAAATCCCCTGTTCCGTGTGTGTGTGTGTGCGCGCGCGCGTGCGTGCATGCGCGTTTTCTTCACTAGACACTGCACATGTTTCAGACTTCTTCAGGCAAACCAATTTTGCCTGAATGCATCACGTCTGTTCAGGTACTTGGATTACTCACTGCCAGAATCAAGTAGGCTGATACCATTGATATTACAGGATAGGATTTTATTCAGTCGGTTGGATTTTTTATTTCTTCACACAATTCAGACGACTGACAGGATAATTGTACACAAGTAACAGAACACTGCGTCTGCTTCAGAGGTGGCGAGGAAGAGAAAGCATACTAGAGTACTTGGTTGGTTGGTTACTCAGGGCCGTCGTGTCAAAGGTGGAAGCCGGTGGTGCAGCCGGGGACGTCGGGGTCTGTATGTGTGTATGTGGCAGCTAAGGAGTTAGAAACAGAAACAATTTGCTGCGCCACACGATTCCCTCACTAGATAAAAACACAAACAATGCTCAGGGTTCAGATTTTCTCAGAACACAAGTATTAGTGTTGGGACAGGATTTTGTTTTGCTGATTCAGTTTGCCCATGGACACAATTCTGCAGAGGCAGACTAGACGGCAGAAAAGTGAGTATTTCTTTCCAACATGAGTTGAGCAACGGCAGGTCACTGGCAGAGGAACAAACATACTGCAGGCTAGTTAGTTAGTGTTGGTCCGTTTATCATTCGAGAGGCTGGAACTCGGTGATGCAGCCGGCGCCGCGCCAGGGTCCTTGGGGTGGCAAATGGTCGTAAAAACTTGGTAGGTCCCAGTCTTTAAAGAGATTACTTTGAGAACTTACCTAATATGATCCACCATCAGCAAAAGAGCTAAGAACACTATACTCAATATTGCCGTGTCTATTTTTCAATCTTTTCAGATTTTAGATTTAGATGTCTCAATCATTTGGAATTCCAAGCCATGCATCTGTTTCTTTTTGTTGTTTTATCGGACCTTGGATTTGTTGGCTGTGTGCATCTGGTTATGCAGAGGCCGGGCGTTCTTTTGATGCGACTGTATCACCTCGATAACTCAATTCAATGAAATGCCCTTTATCGGAAAAAAAGTCTCATGGTGGATGTCTCGATCATTTGGACTTTTAAGAGAAAGAGAGGGAGCTTTGTCAACATGGACAGAATATGGTCCAGAATGGCAGGCAGGCCGGTCAGCATCGCAGAAATTTCAATGTGTTGGCAGTACTGAGATGTAATAGTTAAGTTGTAGAAGGGTTGGAATGTAAGATAGGCATGTATATACCTAGACTGGAGAGATGAAAGAAACAGAGTTTTCCAGAAAAATCCTCTTCTCTCTCTCTCGTTCCTATTTGCTATGAATGTTCCTAAATTTTTGTGGAGTGAAGCAGTGATGACTGCAGCATATTTGATGAATAGGATGCCATCCAGGGTACTTGACTACAAGACGCCAATTGAGTGTCTCACAGGGAAAACTACATGTGTGGTTCCCCCAAAGGTATTTGGGTGTACATGTTTTGTAAAGGACTATAGACCTTCAGTTAGTAAGCTTGATCCTAAGGCATTAAAGTGCATATTTGTTGGCTATTCTGGTAAGCAGAAGGGTTATAAATGCTGGTGTCCATCTGAAAGGAGGATGTTTGTGAGTATGGATGTGGTGTTTAGAGAGCATGAACCATTTTATGGGGAACCAACTGATTTAACTGATGTATTCCCTGATTTGTTCTCTAATGACATCTCTGACGCAGAATGTGTGGCAGGGGGAGAGAGGGAGGAGAAAGACAATAATGGAGCATATCAAGAGGTGATAATTGGAGTGATACCGGCTGAAGACACTAACACATCGGAAATCGAGTAAATACAGGGACAGGAGGGGCCACAAGATACACTACAGAGAGATTCACGGTGGCCAAAACCAAATGAAGAACAACATCCTCAAGTGTACACACGAAGGCATCAGACCGAGGAGAAGCATGCTCGAGAGGAAGAAATCATCCCTTCGGGACATGATCATGAAGCCCAAGGACAGGCTGACCCACATGACTCAGCTTCACACCCTTCAGCTTCACATGATGGTACATCCTCTTCATATGACGATCTAGATGTTCCAATTGCCCTTAGAAAGAAAACTCGCAATGCTGTTGGGAAGTTACCTTCAAAATTGTCCCAATATATTGTCTCTAACCATGTTTCATACTCGTTGGTGGGTTCTAAGTATAGATCATTTATAGCTGCTTTAGACTCCACAGTTCCTATACCTCGTGATTGGCAAGAGGCGAAGAAAGATCCGAGGTGGAGAGCAGCAATGTTGGAAGAAATGCGAGCACTTGATAAAAACAATACTTGGGTTCTTACCACAATTCCAGCGGGAAAGAAAATTGTGGGCTGCAAGTGGGTGTTCACTGTGAAGCAAACACCTGAGGGGAAGGTAGAGAGATACAAGGCCAGGTTAGTGGCGAAAGGATATAGCCAGACTTATGGGGTGGATTATGATGAAACATTTGCTCCAGTAGCAAAAATGAATACCATCAGAACAATGATATCAATAGCTGCAAACCATAGGTGGAAATTATTTCAAATGGATGTTAAAAACGCATTCCTCCATGGAGACTTGCAGGAAGAGGTTTATATGGAAATTCCTCCAGGGTTTAATAGTGATGAGACAGAAGGTAAAGTGTGTAAACTGAAGAAATCCCTTTATGGCCTCAAACAGTCACCAAGAGCATGGTTTGGAAGGTTACGCAAGGAGATGTGTTCCCTAGGATATCGACAGAGCAATGCAGACCACACTCTTTTCTTTAGGCATCGTAATAATAAGATTACTATACTCGCTGTCTATGTTGATGATATTGTGATTACAGGAAATGATGATGAAGAGATAAGGTGCCTAAAGAAGACTTTAGCAAGATCATTTGATGTTAAAGACCTGGGGTATTTGCATTACTTTCTCGGAATTGAAATTGCTTATGGGGCCAAAGGTATTTATCTGTCACAGCGAAAATATGTTCTTGACTTGCTTGCTGAAACTGGAATGCTCGAGTGCAAACCAGCTAATACACCAATTGAACAAAACCATAGGATTGTAGCAGACTTTGGTGATCCTGTAGATAAGGGAGGATACCAACGATTAGTTGGGCGCCTAATCTATTTGTCACACACAAGGCCAGACATTGCATATGCAGTTAGCATAGTGAGCAGATATATGCATGACCCTAGGTCTGGTCATTTAAATGCAGCAAATAGGATTCTGCGATATCTTAAAGGTTGTCTTGGGAAAGGCATCTTGTTCTCAAACCATGGACATCTGAAGATAGAAGGCTACACCGATGCTGATTGGGCGGGGTGCTTGGACGATAGAAGGTCCACTTCAGGCTACTGTATGTTTCTAGGTGGAAATCTGGTTAGTTGGAGGAGTAAAAAACAGAGCGTAGTGGCACGGTCTACAGCAGAAGTAGAGTTTAGGGCAATGGCCTCAGGTTTATGTGAGTTAATGTGGCTTAAATTCTTGCTAGCTGAACTCAGGTTATATGAAGCTGCACCTCTTCGACTATATTGTGATAATCAGGCCACTATCAACTTGATAAACAATCATGTTCACCATGATAGAACAAAGCATGTGGGAATTGATAGACACTTTATCAAAGAAAAACTAGATGAGGGGACACTTCAGGTTGGGTTTGTCAAAACTGTAGACCAGCTTGCCAATGTATTAACAAAAGGGGTCAATGTAGCAGTGTTTGAAAAATTATGTAACAAGATGGGGCTCATAGATATATTTGCCCCATCTTGAGGGGGAGTGTTGGCAGTACTGAGATGTAATAGTTAAGTTATAGAAGGATTGGAATGTAAGATAGGCATGTATATACCTAGACTAGAGAGATGAAAGAAACAGAGTTTTCCAGAAAAATCCTCTTCTCTCTCTCTCGTTCCTGACCTTGCTCTGCCCCAATCTCCCAAATCAACAACACAATGATATGACGCTTATAATTTATTCTTTATTTTCCCGACCAAACGCAACATATCCTACATATATCGTACCATGGTTTCAGTAACCTACAGCAAGAAGAACATACATCCATGGCAACGGCACCAGTAGACAAGCTTCTACTCTCCAACATCCACATAGCAGTTATGTGCGCCCTTCTCTTGTTCACGCGAGCTAAGAGCGTTGTAGAATCATCATCTTCTTCCGATCCAAACAGTACGGTCACCAGTTGTATTGCCCGTGAGAGGTCCGCGCTTGTCGGCTTCAAAGCAGGCCTGTCGGACCCTGCAAACATCCTTTCATCATGGAAGGGTCATGACTGCTGCAAATGGAAGGGCGTCCATTGTAGCAACAGAAACAGCCATGTCGTCAAGCTCGATCTCCGGGGCTATGGTTGTGACTTCATCGACGAGACAAAGACGCCAGTGCTAGGAGGCAACATTAGCTCCTCGTTGCTAGGTCTACAACATTTACAGTATCTCGACCTCAGCTGCAATTGGTTCGACGGGGTGCAAGTACCGGAGTTCCTGGGTTCTCTCCACAAGTTGAGATATATCGACCTATCAAGTTCAAGCCTCACTGGGATGATGCCACCGCATCTGGGTAATCTCTCCAACTTACGATACTTAAACCTCGCCTCAAAATATGGTACTCCCCCATACTCCACGGATATCACCTGGTTGTCACAGCTAACTTCCCTTGAGCACCTGGACCTGAGCTATGTGAACCTCAGTACAATTCTTCACTGGGTTCCGGTAGTGAACATGCTTCCATCTCTAAAAGTTGTTCGTCTTAGTGTTTGCAATCTCAGAACTAGTTCCAGTTCACTTCCACTTTCAAATCTGACTTCTCTTGAAACACTTGACCTTTCTAGCAATAGCTTCCATACACATATCACACCTAACTGGTTTTGGGGTTTGACTAGCCTTAGGTATCTAGATATCTCAATGAATGGTTTCTATAGCCACTTTCCAGACAAAATAGGTAATTTAACCTCCATGGTAACACTTGATTTATCATCGAATAATCTTGTGGGCATGATACCATCAAACCTGGAGAACCTATGTAGCTTGGAAGTATTCGGTATAGGTGGAAACAACGTCAATGGGAGCATAACAGAATTCTTCCTACGTTTGCCTAGTTGTTCATGGGATAAGTTGTCACTCCTATATCTACCTTCCATCAATTTGATAGGAAGCCTACCAACCAAACTAGAACCCTTAAGGAACCTGGTCAGACTTGATCTCAGTGGTAATAAGCTCACTGGTCATGTTCCAGTATGGATAGGAAAGCTCACAAAGCTAATTGAACTGGATCTGAGCTACAATAACCTGGATGGCTTCATAGGTGAAGGTCATTTATCAGGCCTAGAAAGCTTGGAGAGGTTGTTTTTGTCCAATAACTCTATAGCCCTTACAGTGAAATTGATGTGGGTTCCTCCTTCCAACCTAACATATATTGGACTACGCTCATGCGTTGTCGGGCCTAGATTTCCATCATGGCTTCGATGGCTAACACGTCTAGACTATCTTGATATCTCAAACACAAGCATATCCGACACAGTTCCAGATTGGTTTTGGATAACCGCTTCCACGTTGTACACTCTGAATATGAGAAGGAACAAAATTAGTGACTATTTACCATCTACAATGGAATTCATGAGAGCGACTGCAATTGATCTTGGTTCCAACCAGTTCAATGGCGCAATACCTAAGCTTCCCATTGGTCTAACCGACTTGGATCTTAGTAGAAATAATTTAGATGGGCCACTACCATTGGACTTTGGAGCACCTGGTCTAATAAAACTTATTCTATTTGACAATTCCATAACTGGCGCCGTTCCTTCTTCTTTGTGCAAGCTGCGATCACTGCGTTTGTTGGATATATCCGAAAATAATCTAACCGGACTGATTCCCAACTGCTCAGCTGATCCATCCACAACTGACCTAACGAATATTGTTAATCTGAGCTTGAGAAACAACAGCCTCTCAGGTGAATTTCCTTCATTTCTCCAATACTGCCAACGACTCGTCTTTCTTGATCTTGCACATAACCATTTCTTTGGGACTTTGCCTACATGGATTGGAGAGAAATTGCCATATTTGGCTTTCTTACGACTGCGGTCGAATATGTTTTCTGGTAAGATTCCAGAGGAACTATTGAAGCTAGTTGATCTTCAATATTTGGACCTTGCCTACAATAGCATAACAGGGAGCATACCAAAATCTATTGTTAACTCCAAAGGGATGATATTAACAAGAGTGAGATATGACGATGATGATACCGATGATGATGCTGCATTTCAAACTGCTTTCGGTTATGGATTGTCAATTGGTCCTAATGACTATGTCGCCTATACCGAGAATTCCACACTAGTCACAAAGGGTCAAGAGAGGTTATATACGGGAGAGATTGTATATATGGTGAATCTTGATTTATCATGCAATAATCTTACTGGAGATATTCCTGAAGAAATTAGCACTCTTGTCGCATTGAAGAACCTGAACTTATCATGGAACACCTTCAGTGGAAAAATTCCTGTGAATATAGGTGCCTTGGTGCAAGTGGAGTCACTCGACCTATCTCACAATGAGTTGTCTGGTGAAATCCCTGCAAGCTTATCGGCTCTCACATCATTGAGTCGGTTGAACCTGTCCTACAACAACCTGAAAGGAGAGGTGCCATCAGGGAATCAACTGCAAACATTTGAGGACCCTGAATATATTTACATTGGCAATCCGGGCCTCTGTGGTCCTCCACTCCCGCAGAAATGTTCACAGCTGGAGCCAATTCCAGCTACTC
This sequence comes from Triticum urartu, assembly GCF_003073215.2. Lineage (NCBI taxonomy): Eukaryota > Viridiplantae > Streptophyta > Magnoliopsida > Poales > Poaceae > Triticum > Triticum urartu. The sequence goes on along the minus strand of NW_024116405.1, from coordinate 10,555 downwards.
AAGAACAGCATGAAGATTTGAACGACGTGGCATCGTTTTTCATCGCTATGGGTTCTGGACATGTAATGGGCCTCTGGGTAGTCTTCTGCACCTTCTTGTTCAAGAGGAAATGGAGAATTAAGTGGTACTCCGTCTGCGACAAGTTTTATGACTGGGTCTTTGTGCTGGTGTACGTCGTTACCTGGGCTTCCTGGACAAGAGAAACAATTGCAGAAGCTGAGAGTGACAACTAGCTCTCTGGTTCTTCATTTTGTACTATGTAGAGTGTGTGCCTTTACATGTATCATTGTTATTAAGTTCTGTTCACAGATATATAAATTTGAGGATTATGTTGTAGAGTAAGGTTTGGATATGTAAGTTGATGCGCAATGAATAATGCCAGGCGCAGCACCAAGTCCCTTGTTCCGGATGTGTGTGTCACAATGTGTGAAGTTGTTATAAGCCACGAAAGCTGTATAACGTGAGCAGCCACAGGCAGCAGCAAAGCCTATATACTGGGCACAAACACAGATTCTTCCCTAAAGAAACAATGCAAGGGGTTCAGAGTTTTCCAGACAAACTAGTTTTGCCACATCTTGTTCTGGAGCTCTGTATCCAACCCAACATGTCTGCTCAAATAGGGCTAGGATTTTTGACAGCCATAATTAAGTATGTGCAAAGGGTGTCAAACACAAGTGATTTTACTTCGTCGATTATTTTCACTCGATGCACTATACTGGGTGCAGCCGCAAGTACTTCAGTTTCAGATATAGTACAGCCACAAGTACAGAGTAACTTGCCTGAATGAGCCACAATTAAGTATGTGCAAAGGGTTGTCAAACACAAGTGATTTTACTTCGTCGATTATTTCACTCGATGCACTATACTGTGCGCGGCCGCAAGTACTTGAGTATCAGATATAGTACAGCCGCAGGTACAGACTAACTTGCCTGAATGAGCCACAGATAAGCTTGTGCAAAGAGTGCAACACAAGTGAGACTACTGCATGACAGGATTTATTATGTTGATTAGACTGTTTGATTTCTTCACACAATCGAGATCACTTGCACGGTGTTTGATTGAATGTACACAATAGATGACCCAACTTTATACTAACTTTGCACTAAATTTAGTACAAAGTTGAGTCATCTATTTTTGGAACGGAGGGAGTAGAACACTGCGTTTGTTATAGAGGAGGCACTGACAGAAGACGACCAGATAAGCGTAGTACTAGTTGGCTCTTTACTCGGGGTTGTCGTAGGAGAGGTGGAAGGCGGTGGCGCAGTATCTTCACTAGAGTAACAACGTACAGGCTTCACACTTTTCACTGGAGAAATATTATACATGGTTCAAACTTGTTCAGACAAACTCTCTTGCCAGATCCCATTCTAAGCTCTGATTCCAATTCATCATTTTAATTAAATCCGACAGCCAGAATTTAGTCTGTGCAAAGGGTGTCAATTGTCAAACACAAGTAGTAATACTACAGAAAGGATTTTTAACCTTTCAGTCGACACACCATACTGCACGGACGCGTGAATTTTAACATTTCGGACTTTTTTCAGACAAGCGGGATTGCCATAATTCATTCTGACGATTGCAAACGCTCCTTGTCTGTTCAGGAAGAAGGAGGAGGGGTGTAGGACTAGGATTGCTCACAGCCATAATTCATTCTGACAATTTTACTCTGAACGCAAGTGATTTTATTCTGAACCCTGATTTCTACACAGAATCCAGATGACTAACAGGGTGTTTGCTCTACTAACTGTACAAAATAAGTAACAGAACACTGCGTTGGCTGAAGAAGAGAGGAACAAGCAAGCGTACTAGTAGTTGGCTCTTCACTCGGGGTCCTCGGTCGCCCTCATTATTCCGGGTGTGTGTCAAGGCCTGAATTAACTGGTGTTGAGCAACAGCCACAGGCAGCAGCCTCCGGCCTCCTCTTCACACACACAAAGCAATTAATGGTCGATGCTTCCACTCGATGCACTATAATGGGAGCAGACAAACTGATTTCCAATTTATCAGGTGTGTTCAGATAGGAGTAGGATTTACGCATGACAGCCAGAGTTTATGACAGGGTAGGATAGGTGTGTTCTTCAGGCCTTGCAAAAGGGTGCGAAACACAAAAGAGTACAAGAAGTGATCTAAACACTTTTATATTTCTTTACAGAGGGAGTACAAGGTTTCAGACTTCTGCAGACAGGGAACATTGCCTGAATGCAAATGCAGCTTGTCTGTTCAGGTAGGATTGCACACAGCCAGAATTTGTTCTGACGATTTTATTCTGAACCCTGATATTACAGGGTGCCGAACACAAGTAATATTACACGATAGGATTTTATTCTGAACCCTGATTTCTACACACAGTCCAGATGACTGACAGGGTTCAAACTTTCCTTTCAGTTTTCGCACAGGCGGAATACCGCTTTTGTTTCAGAGGAGACGGCCATGACACTGGACTTGTAGATCCATCACAGGCAGAAGAATTGGTCTGCATCACTCAACTTGATGCTTTCACTTGCTGCGTTCAGACATAATTTATATTCACAAGAGGAACAAACAATGCTCGGGGTTCACAAGTTTTCACACAAACCAATTTTGCCTTGTCGCATACGGTGCCGTGCGCGGGCCGGGGCGAAAACGACGCATCTGGAAGGCGCTTTCCGTGACACCTTACCATCCATTTGAGTCAATTGATGCCTCAATCGCCTGGAATTCCAAGTCATCTGACCAAAGTCGTCGTCCCGGGTTCAGACGTTTTCAGACAAACCAATTTCACCTCATCGGGTACTGTGCGGTGCACGGGAAGAACCGACGAAGGTGAGAATGACGCAGTTGGCAACGCGCTTACGGTGTCACCTTTCCATCCATTTGAGTCAATTCATGCCTCAATCGTTTGGAAGTCAAGTCATCGTTCCCCTGTACTCGTTAGTCCTTCTATCAGTATGCTTGGATATTCTGAAAAATTAGAAGACACCAACTATGTCAGTATGCGGTCAAGCTTTTCTAACTTGACTATACTAATAGATAGGAATTACCCCCAACCAACAAGCCACAATGGCCGAACTTACAGGCGTACAATGCAAGAATTGATCTGAATCACTCAATTTGATGCTTTCACTTTCTGCGTCCAGACACAATTCGCTCAGCGGAGAAACAAATAATGCTCAGGGTTCAGACATGCTGCGTTCAGACACAATTTATTTACCAGAGAAACAAATAATACCAAGGGTTCAGACGCTTTCAAACAAACAAATTCTGCCTTTGTTGGTATGGTGCGGTGCATGGGAAGAATAGAAGGGGACGAAAGCGACGCATCTGGCAAGGCACTTTTGGTGACACCTTACCATCATTTTGAGTCAATTAATTGATGTCTCGGTCGTTTGGAATTCCAAGTCATCAGATCCATGTCGTCATTCCTGTGCTCGCTAGTCGGTACTAATATGCAGACCTACTTGCATAATATGAAAAACTAAAAGATACAAACTACTCCTATGTTACTATGCAGTTGAGCTTTTCTAAATGTGACTATATACTAATATGCACAGACAAATTAGATTGACAAGATGAAACATATATTAGCAAGTTTGTCATGAATATAGAATATAAAAACTTCTACTTAAATATCTAAAAAAATAGTGATCTAATATGCATATTGGAACCATATCAACGGTACTCTCCGAACAGAAGAAGCATGCTGTTGCGCTCATTACTTCCATCAATCAGTACTCCAAGAAAAAGAAAGGCAACTTCGTGACCATGTGAACAGAATACAATCTAGAACGGCCACCAGTGTCCTTTTCACCGGTTCAAATTTCTTCTCCAGGGGTAGTCACATTTCTGTCAGGTCAGTGTCGCAGGAATCTCAGTTACACTATACTTAAAGAAACGGAGTTTGCATCGTATAGCAGGAAGAACATAGATCCATTGCAAAAGCACCAATGGACAAGGTTCTACTCTCCATCCACATAGTGATATTTGGTGCACTTCTCTTGTTCACCATAGGCAAGAGATTTGTACAGCCATCTTCTCACATACATCCAAACCATACGGTCACAAGCTGTATCGCTAGTGAGAGGTCCGCGCTTCTCGGCTTCAAAGCAGGCCTCTCCGACCCTGCATACCTCCTTTCATCATGGAAGGGTGATGAGTGTTGCAAATGGAAGGGCGTCCACTGCAGCACCAGAAACAGCCATGTCGTCAAGCTCGATCTCCAGGGCCATGGTTGTGACCCCAACAGCGATGCGTGGACGCAAGTGCTAGGAGGCAACATCAGCTCCTCTTTGCTTGGTCTACGACATCTACAGTATCTTGATCTTAGCTGCAATGGGTTCTATGGGGTGCAAGTGCCGGAGTTCTTGGGCTCTCTCCACAAGTTGAGATACATCGACCTATCGAGTTTAAGCTTCATAGGAAGGATACCACCACAGCTGGGTAACCTCTCCAACTTACAATACTTAAATCTCAACTCGGAATATTTCAATGGCACATACTCTATGGATATCACCTGGTTGTCACAGTTAACTTCCCTTGTGCACCTGGACCTGAGCGGCACGAACCTCAGTGCAATTGTTCACTGGCTTCCGGTGGTGAACATGCTTCCATCTCTAAAGGTTCTTCATCTTATCAATTGCAATCTTAGAACTAGCTCTGCTTCACTTCAGCTTTCAAATCTGACTTTTCTCGAAACCCTTGACCTTTCCGCCAATGGCTTCCATACACATATCGCACGCAACTGGTTTTGGGATTTGACTAGCCTCAAGTATCTATATATCTCATCGAATGGTTTCTATGGCCAATTTCCGGACGAGATTGGTAATATGACTTCCATAGTAAAGCTTGATTTATCATCGAATAACCTAGTTGGCATGATACCATCAAACCTGAAGAACATATGTAGCTTGGAAGAGTTCTTTGTACATGAAACCAACATCAATGGAAGTATAACAAAATTCTTCCAGCGTTTGCCTAGTTGTTCATGGAATAAGTTGACATACTTGTCTCTAGCTTCCAGCAACTTGACAGGGAGACTACCAACCAAACTAGAACCGTTAAACAATTTGATCTACCTTGATATCAGTCGTAACAAGCTCATTGGTCCTATGCCACTCTGGATAGGAGAGCTCACAAAGATAACTTACCTAGACCTGGGCTACAACAACTTGGATGGTTTCATACATGAAGGTCATTTATCAGGACTAGAAAGCTTGGAGTGGTTGTGGCTCTCTGATAATTCCTTAACCCTGACAGTGAATTCGACATGGGTTCCTCCTTCAAGTCTAACAAATATTGAACTTCGGTCATGCCTTCTCGGGCCTAAATTTCCACCGTGGCTTCGATGGCTAACTAGTCTAGACAATCTTGATATCTCAAACATAAGCATATCTGACACGGTTCCAGATTGGTTTTGGATAACAGCTTCTACATTGTACACTCTAAAAATGGGACATAACAAAATTAGTGGTTCTCTTCCATCTACAATAGAATTTATGGGAGCAACCGCAATTGATCTTGGTTCTAACCAGTTCAATGGCACAATACCTAAGCTTCCCATTAGTCTAAGTGACTTGGATCTTAGTAGAAATAAATTAGATGGACCACTACCATTAGATTTTGGAACGCCGAATCTAATGAAACTAGTTTTATTTGATAACTCCATATCTGGCACCATTCCCTCTTCATTTTGCAAAATGAGATCACTAATACTATTGGATATCTCCGGGAATAAGCTAAATGGACCAATTCCTGATTGCTCTACTAATACATCCACAACAAACATGACCAGTATGAGTATTCTTAATCTAAGCTTAAGAAACAACAATCTCTCCGGTGAATTTCCTTCATTTCTCCAACACTGCCAAGAACTCGTCTTTCTTGATCTTGCACACAACCATTTCGTTGGAACTTTGCCAACATGGATTCAGGAGAAATTGCCACAGTTGGCTTTCTTACGACGAGAGAAGTGCATATTTCAACCCTGAATTCTTGCCCTAGTCTAATTTATAACCCTGAACTTTAATACCGTCTAAATTACAACCCCCAAGTCTCAAAACCGGTCAGGATTCAACCCTCCCCGCCCCGTTGACCGGTTTTGACCTGGGGTGACCAGTTTTGACTAGTCAACGGGTCCAATCAGCATGCCACGTCAGAAGTTTTTTTTCAAAATTTCAAGAAAAAGTAAATAAAAATCTATAAGATCAGGAAAAAATATAAAAAGGCAAAATTCCGAAAAAAGCTAGGGAAAATAAAAAATGATTTTTTTTCTTCTGGAATTTGAGTTTTTGGGTTTTTTCTGGATTTCTTTTGGAAATTCGTTTTTTTATTTTCCGTGTTTTTCGGAAATTGGATTTCTTATTTCTTTTCCTGGATTTTCTTCGATTTTACAGGTTGTTTCCTTGGAAATTTTGCATTTTTTGCTGATGTGGCATGCTGACTGGACCTGTCGACTGGTCAAAACCGGTCAACCAGGTCAAAACCGGTCAACGGATAGGGTAGGGTTGAATCCTGGCCGGTTTTGAGAGTTGGGGGTTGTAATTTAGATGGTATTGGAGTTCGGGGTTGTAAATTAGACTAGGGCAAAAATTGAGGGTTGAAATATGCACTTCTCTCTCTTACAACTACGATCAAACATGTTCTGTGGTCACATTCCAGAGGAGCTGACGAAGCTAGTCAAGCTTCAGTATTTGGACCTTGCCTACAATAATATAACTGGTAACATACCAAAATCTATTGTTAACTGCAAAGGGATGATAGCAACAAGAGATAATTATGATGATGGTGGTGATGCATTACATCGTGCTTTTGGCTTCAATGATGAATGGGAGCATGGCCCTAATGAATTGGTCACCTATACCGAGAATTTCACGGTTGTCACAAAGGGTCAAGAGAGATTATATACAGGAGAGGTCATATACATGGTGAACCTTGATTTATCATGTAATAATCTTATTGGTGATATTCCCAAAGATATCAGCGCGCTTGTTGAATTGAAGAGCCTGAACCTATCATGGAACATCTTCAGTGGAAAAATTCCGGAAAATATTGGCGCCTTGGCGCAAGTGGAGTCGCTGGACCTATCGCACAATAGGCTGTCTGGTGAAATCCCTGCAAGCTTGTCGGCTCTTACATCATTAAGCCGCTTGAACCTGTCATATAACAACCTGACAGGAGAGGTGCCATCAGGAGATCAACTGCGGACACTTGAGGACCCAGAATATATTTATGTTGGCAACCCAGGCCTCCGCGGTCCACCTATCTCGCGTAAATGTCCGCAACCAGAGCCAATTCCATCTACTCCAGAACACCATGGTGATTTAAATGACCTGGCATCGTTTTTCATCGCTATGGGTTCTGGATATGTAATGGGTATCTGGGTGGTCTTCTGCACCTTCCTGTTCAAGAGAAAATGGACAGTTTATTGGTACTCGGTTTGCGACAGCTTGTATGACCGGGTATATGTGCAAGTGGTTCTAACCTGGGCTTCCTGGACAAGAGAAAAAGGCGCAGAAGCTGAGACCACTCACTAGCTTGCTTTGGTTCTCCATTTGCTATCATTTGAGTGTGCAGATTTTACCATGTATCAATGTTGTTACAGTATTGTACTCATATAGTTCACATATACAGTACATATTTGTGGATTGTGTTGTAGACTAGGGTTTGGATATATGTAAAGTTGATTTGTTATTAATAATTAATGCCAGGGGCCACACCAAGGCCCCTGTTGCAGGAGTGTGTTTGTCAATGACTGAATTAACTAGTGCACACACAAAGCAAGGCTCGATTCTTTCATTCGATAGACTACACTGGGCGCAAATGCAGTTTCTTCACTAGAGAAACAATGTATAGGGTTCAGACTTTTCACTGCAAAAATATTATACATGGTTCAAACTTCTTCAGACAAACTCTCTTGCCACATCCCATTCTTAGCTCTGAATCCAATTCATCATGTTTATTCAAACAGGACTAGGATTTCTGACGGCCAGAATTTAGTCTGTGCAAAGGTTGTCAAACAAAAAAAGGAAAGGATTTTATCCTTTCATTCATGGCACACTATACTGCGCACACACGCAATTCCTTCACTAGAGAATTTTCTTACAGGTTTCAGACATCTGGAGACAAGCAAATTTGTTATGAATTAATGCAAACGCTCCTTATCTGAATTATTGCTCGCAGCCAGAATTCATTCTGACGATTTTATTCTGAACATTGATACTACAGGATCGGATTATATTCTGAACCCTGATTTATACACACAATCCAGATGACTAACAGGGTGTTTGCTCTGCTGATTGTACAAAGTAACAGAACACTGCGTTTGCTTCAGAGGAGATGAACAAGCAAGCGTACTAGTAGTTGGTTGGCTAATCACTCGGGGTCGTCGTAGGAGAGGTGGAATCCGGTGGCGCAGCCTGCGGTGGCGGGGTCCTCGGCGCCGCAGCAGTCGTAGAACTTGGCGGCGTACGGCGGGTCGCCCTCCTTGAGCTCGTAGTACCTGCACAGCCGTCGCCGTGGTCAATCGCCAGGCCGATCTAGCGGATTGGTGATGGAAGAGTGGGGATCGGAGTGGCTACCTCTTCTGGTCGTCGTGGCGGCGGCAGACGAAGTATGAGGGGTGGAACCTGCAGGACTGCGGCGTGTTTCCCGACGGCGAGTACTTCGCTTTGCACCGCCGGCAGACCCTCGTCGCCGCCGTCGCCGCCGCCGTGTCTTTCTCCATCGGTCACTTCTCCCGATTCTTCTCTCGGAAATACTTTTTTTTTTGTTGAGAGGAAATGATGGGAAGCCTGCCTCTTCGAGGTTTCCGGGCCGGCCTCGCCCATCCTTGGTGTGGGCCACCATGGTATGGTCATGGCCCACCTTATGAGCCCACGGCATGATGGGCCCGCGGATCAGCTCATCCAACGACTACTTTCATTCCTGAAAACAATATTTCACTCAATTTTTTTTCCTGAAAACAAAATTAGCCACTGAGGTCCCCTCGAAAAATAAAAAAAATAAGGCAACTAAGTCCATTCTTACAAACTTATTAAGGTCGCTGATGTAAAAAGGACCTTCACTATCTCTCCTTACATTATTTGTTCCTTCACATTATTTGTTCCATCTCCCTTTCATGGATCAGCATCCATCCATCAAAATTTGTGGCATTTCGCTCCCCCTTTGTCCGCCCCTTGTGCTAGCTCGTTTGACTTTGATCCATGTTGCATGCCCTCTTTCTAACTGTCCAACAAAGGAAAAGGGATGGCCATTATCTGAGTGCTTGGATTGCCTTTTGCCGAGGCCACTACTGGCCAGGTTATTGCATTATTCAGCTGATTAATCCCACTAGGAGCTGTACGGATCCCGTAATCATCAAAGAAACCAGCATGAATGGAATTGTTGACGAGGAATTGCTTAGTTCATCAAGGTATGGTGCCTTGAGACCTGGCCGAGCTTAACTAGGTCATTCATTACAATTGAAGGCACATATGATTGACAACACATCACGCACACACAACTAAAGAATTTTCTCCGACAAAACTTCTCGGTGTTTCAAGCTTTTAGGGGAGGCTCCCACCAGGATAATTTCATAACGTCACAGCAGTTTTGCAGCGTCACGTAGAAAGTGAGAAGAGAGATAATCACGCCACAAACTAGTGTGCACCTTTTGATCACAACGCTTCAGCCTATGCGACCAAAGTCATGTGCTCTCGACCCTAGTGTTGGTATGAATGTGAAAACAGATGACGACAACCTTCATATGCATGGTTGCATTAAGGTGTTTATTACTTTTATTACCACCATAGACGATGACATCACTAACGGTCCAACAATTGGTGACTGAATTTCCCAAATACAAATGGGAGCGGACCGGAGGTCGTCTTCCATCACCTAAGACCAGACGCCCACGATTAATAACTTTGACAGCTGTATATATTTAGATCCGTGTTAGATGCCCCTCATAAGCATATATAGATACGTCTAGAATTGACAGAGATCGGCTCATGTATATACATAATTTGCAAAACAAGGTAGATTGAAACAAACTTGTTCAACATGTGTGATTTATCAAGGATTATTTATGTATGTCCTATAGATAAATTAGATCAGAACGACAAGAGGGAAATAGGGAGAGGAGTGACATCACAACTTTATGACGCCAATTGGATGGGGAGATTGATGCCAGTGGAGCGATGCACTGGGATCCCATGGGATGGGTGTATGTTCTCACTCGCACAATTTTAAATCAAAATGTTTGTTTATGAAGATAAATCTAAATCTAAATGTTGTTGGAGATTCTAGCTCTTGCATATGAAGGGTCGTTATTATTCGGTTCCCATTCCCTTGGATGGGAGAATACACGAAGATATTCTTGATGGGATGGACTCATGTTGGATTGCCCTCCCTTCTCTGCCATCTTGTAGCCATGAATTTAGCTGACTTTGATCCATCCAACGTTGCTCTACTCCTTGATCGTCTCTGTCTATCTAAAGGAGAATTCAAGTGTCTGGATTGCGTAGGCCAGGTTGTTGCATTATTGAGCTGATTAATCCCACTAGTTAGCTCCTCTATAGTAATCATCTCAGGCACCAGCAGG